>NW_027112337.1:34398-61907 GCF_000696795.3 Halyomorpha halys | reverse complement strand
CTGTGAAGATATTAGAACTCTGTGTTAAAAGAAATTACCTATATTGCAAAATTTGAAGATACGCCACTTTGGTTATGTATATATTCACATAACAAAAAAAATTATTAAAAGCAATCATGTCACCACAGCAATGACAATCGATTGGAAGAGTTACGAAAGGGTTAAAATAAATATATCCAAGGAATTTTAGGAATATAAAATTATAAATATCATAATCATAAAGTATGAGAACATATATATATATAAAGGGAGGAAAAAAACTTTTTTTTATAACTAAATATATAAAATTAAATTCTAGTCAATACCTGCAGTGCACAATTCATGAGTCTAACAACCAAATCAAATTGTTGGTGTTCTAACATAGCTTTGTTACCAATTACATGATTTGCAAGTTCTTTACACAAAGCTAATCTTGCTATTCTGCATTTTAGGGCTCGCAATACTGCTGGTAGGCTCTTTCTTGCATCAGAAATTTTATTTTCAAATATGCACGAAATACAATTTTTTAAAACCTAAAAATAAAATTTAAAAACATTCAAATAATAATAATGTAGCAGCCAGTAAAATTATGGTTAGGATTAGTTATTGTTCAATATGATATAATTTCAAAATAATGGGCATATAAAACATAGCCATGCTATTTATCATTGCTTTATTAAATAGAAATTGTTGATAGGCACTAAGCAATGTCAGGATCAATTTTTCATCTGAAATAGATGGTATAAGCAGGAATGAAGCTTACCATCAAATAATTAACAGAAAGAAATTTAATTTAAAGATTCTGAAGAAACAAATATCTTGTTTTCAGTTAGTTATTTAATCTTCAATGTGCATATAAATAGAAGATTGCAAAAACAAAAGGTATAATAGAAAGTATTGAGCCTTTTCAGATATGAAGTTATGATTTCCATTTGTTTATAAATCTAAATTAAAAAAAAAAAATCATCGACAGCTCTGAGAGTAGAGATCATAACTTTTATCTAGTTTAGAGTAACGGGTGATGTCAGAAATCAATCACAATCCTTTCCTATAATTCGCTAATATTTTTGTTTTTTTTAAATAACCAATTAAAATAGAATAAAAAAATTCCATATGGCATGCCAGAGTTAGCTGACTATCTGAATATCCTCAGGAAGAGCTGGGGCTACTATAGTATATGGGCATGTGTATGGGCCCTAAATAGTTTTGATTTAAACCTTCCTATTCCCCTCGTGTGGGCTTATTACTGAGTAGGAGAGTGTCCCACAGGTGGCGGATGTGGAGATAGTCAAAATTCCTGGTCAAAAAGATGGTGGAAATTCCTTCCAACTAAGTCCAATAGACTCGCTGACTAACAATGAGAGCAGACCTCTAGGCTCACTGGAGAGAATGACATAGAATTGAACACTTTTCTACTCACATATTTTTATTTCACAAAAACAGTCAAGGATCCTACTGAGGTAAAACATTCATTATCCAGAGGTAAACTAGTCCCCCATTTGGGTCTCCAGGTGGGGACTGCTTCAGGGGATTCATGGCACAATTTGAAAATTAGAGATTTAAGTAGTATAGGAACATGAAACATAAGATGTTTGAATTCTGCTGGTAGGTTGATATCAGTCCCAAATGAGGTTAAGGGATACAATTTGGATATTGTGGCACTGCAAGAGGTTTATTGGCCAAGCAAGGGCTTGTTAAAAGAAAGGAAGTACATTATTTGGTATGGAGCATACAGTGATATTAAATGGTGGAAGTGGTAATTATTAGTTAGGTACTGGATTTTTAATTAGGAATAGATTACTTTTCTCATTGAAGGCTGTCAAGTTTTATAGTGATAGGATATCAGCGGCAACATTTCTGGGATGTTGGTTAAAAAACGCTCTGATAAACATTCATTTTAAAAGCGAATTCTATGATAAATTGGAGGGAGTTTACGATAAATTACCACAAAGCTGTTTGAAAATAATATTAGGAGATTCAAACACAAAGATTGGAAAAGAAGAAGTATATTATCCAACGATCGGTAAAGAAAGTTTGCACGAATATAGTAAAGATAATGGAATAGGACTAATAAATTTTGTCACATTAAAAAAATATAATAATCAAAAGTACTATGTTTAAAAGTAAGGATATTCACAAATATACTTGGACCACACCGGATTCGCAAATGCGTGATCAAATCGATCATGTCTTGGTACAACATAGATGGCAAAATGGTATAATTAATATGATATCTTATTAAGGGGTAGAATTTCAGTCACGAACCACGAACTAGTAATCACAAAAATTCAACAAAAACTAAATATAAAAAAAGGAAATGAAAATGGTTCCATCCCTAAAATTTTGATCTGAAGAAATTAGAAATCCTTCCAATTTGAAATCACTCGCAATAAGAAATAGATTTGATGTTTCAGAACCATTAGGTGAGCGTCAAAAAGATATTGAAAAGTTGTGGGTAGGAATCAGAGATAATATTAAAGGGGTCGGTGATTTGTGTTTCACATAAAAGGAGAGTAAAAAAAAGAAACCCTGGTTCGATGAAGACTGACATAAAATGTGCGAACAAAGAAAAGCTGCTCAATAACCCTAGTGAAAACAAGGTATGCAATATAAAATAAAATAAAAACACATTATAAACTAGAACAACATTTATTCTAAAAATAGTCTGGTTACATGAAACCCTTATTTTAGGTTCAGTAATGAAGAAAACAATATAATTATACATAAAATGAAATAAATAAAAATAAAAGAATATAAACCTAAACATAAATTTCTAAGAAACAGTACAAGATAATGAATTTTCCTGGAAGGATGACTCTTACTTCTGTTGTACAGAATGTTAACCCTAGAAACAACCGAAAAAAATTGAAACCGACATCAACTTTAATTTTTACACACTCCTAGGATAATTTTTGTTTAAAAAATCTTGTTCAAACGGCCACTTCTTCTATACTGACTGATAATTGCAATTCAATTCATCATCATTCAAGAACACCGTGTGTGCAGTCGGTCTTTTTGGCTCGGAAATGAATTGCACATGGTGTGCAATTGGTCTCAAATGGGTTAACTAGTCGAATCACGGAATATGCTGAAGAAATTATTGGTGATTACCAATGTGGCTTTAGATGAAATCTTTTAACTATTGATCAATTGTTTTCATTATATCAAATATTACAGAAAAAGTTGGAATACAACAGGGCAGTTCATCAGCTTTACATAGATTTCTAAAAGGCTTACAATTCTGTCGACTGTTAGAAGCTGTATAATATTCTGATTGAACAGGGAACACAGAACAACAAAGAAGTTAGTAAATGTCGTATGGATGTGCACGACCAAAATGTTTATTAAGGGACGAATGAAAATGAAACTGGGTAGGCCTCGAAGAGAGGATAGTTTTTTTTTTGTAATAAAGCAGATTTTGTAACCTCTTCCAGTTCTTCTCAAGCACACTTAGCTCAGGAAGAAAATTGATTAAAACATCGGCAAGGTTGATGTACCAATGTAAAAGTGATTGATAAAAAAAAATGTTGGAAGCAAATTGTTAATAATAAAAATATATTGTTAGCAGTTTTGGCATAAGACAAGAAAAGTACCATAAAATCGTGCTACTATTAAATTTTCTATGAGAATCATTCATTGAAAATATCTCTTTTGATTGCAAATTCCAGAGTTAATTGTGGTGGAGAGAAACTAGAAGAGGTTATGAAGTTAACTTTAATACCAAAAGAATGCATTGATTAATATTCTAAGATGAACAATTTAATTAAAATAAAAGTATTCTGTAAATATAAAAAAATAATAACACATCGATACACTTCACTTAAATTAAATTCTGGCATTAACATTTAATGTTGAAAGAATTTGTACTATTGCCCCTAATACTTATATCAGAGTGGTTTTGGTTTTTAATAATGTTTCAAAATTGAGAGTTAATCCTTAATAATATTTTTAATGACAATATATATAAATATTGAAATATATATAAAGAAAATATAAATAAAATGATTACCTCTAGTCTTCTAGCTGAGTTATTTAAAATGTGCGGTCTAGAGTCCTGAACATTTGAAATATGTATACCCATAGGAACTATGCGGCCAGTGATAGGCTTCAAGGAACCAAGTCTGCAATAATAGCTAATAGAATAAATAACAATAGCTGAATAAAATAATACAACTAATATACAGGAGAATACAGTATCAACACATTTTGTTTGTTTTCTAAATTTTTATGAGCTAAATGCTGTCAAGAAATAAGTCACATATTCATCATTAATCCTCTTCAACCATCCTTTTGTCCTTTTTAGCAGTATATTTCCATCCATTAATCCATTTAGTACACATAATGTGTTATTGAACTTCAAAGTTTTATAAGTCATTACCTGTTCTAAAAAATGTTTTCTGAATATCTACTAGCACAAAGCATATCATGAAATTAGCTGTGCGCAATACAAACATAAGTTCAGAGATACAATTGTAACAGGAGATAATTCGTCAGATGATCCTGACTTCATTATCAATAAAAAACATCTTTTAATGTCCTCAGAAAATGTTAAGTACAGGAGGTCCTCATACTTAGGTCAGGTTTTGTTCCTTGGAAACTGACTCAATTCAAGTCTTACAAGGCAAAAATCTGTATACGCACATAAAATCATATTGAATAGACTTAAGTTTATCTATGAAGTCTTTTATATAATGTGTGCTCAATTAGAATAGCTTAATTTGTCATGAATCAAACATTTTTCAGTCTTCAGCGGACAACAGTGTCTATTACATAGTCAAAAGAAGTGGTGAGAGAGCTAATGAAAAAAGAAGAAATCATCATTGAATTGTAAGTTTGTGGATTTAAGTAGCACTCGGTTAGGCTATTGTCCCCAGGATATGTGATTGAGCAGGTGTAACATTAACGTCGTGCTTACTAAAATATTTTACAATTTTTCAAATTATTGGGATTAAAAAGGCTGTTGTCACATGAGAAAAAATACACTGATACTGAAGCAAGTGGTCCACAGTTTTATAAATAAAACAACCAAACCAACAATATTATTTAGTTCTCATAATTAATTAAAAGAAAGCAATAAATTATACAATTGTAAACTCATTAGAGTTATAAAATGTCAGTAATTTTAATTTTATTGAAATTAAGCATAAATTGTATAAATGATTAATTTCAAATCATTAATTTTTAGTATCATTAAAAATTAAAAAATGGAAATTCCAATAATACTTGAAATTAAATAAAAAGTTATGATTAAATATCATACCTCTATATTACCAAAATATTATTATTTAATCAGTCGAATAAAATAAATTTCTACTTACTTAGCCTTTATATTATTCTTAGCCAATCCTTCATCTATTATTTTTTGAACTAATTCAGTATTTAACTCAGGAAATGGTGGTTGATGAATCCTAGCAAAAGCCCCTTCTGGAGGTTTAAGTATTTTTTGTACATAAGGTTGTGGATTGGGGTTCTCATTTGTGTATAAGACTTGTGAAATATCCTAATATAACAAAACATAAATTTCATTAAAAAAATATCTTTTACAAAAAAAAAAAAAAAATTATGTTAAATTACAATAAAAGATTAATTATGAAATAAATTAGCCCGATGAAATATTTATGAAGCGTAACTTAGTGAAATCTTTTCAAAACTAATAAAGCCCAACTAAAATATATATATTAAGCCCATAATTAAAGCTTAGGGCATCTAATTTTAAAAACAATCTAGCTTTTCTGAAAATTTAATGTGACATGCCTAGAGCAATAATTCGAGACAATAGTGTGAAACAAGAGAAAACCATAAAAAAATCCTATAAAGAGATGTTAAAATTCTAATAGGTGATTTCAACTCGATATAATCAAACAATAGATAATACCCAGGACAGATTACCAACACAATATGAGGGTAATGTCAACTAACTTCGAGAAAGAGATCGAAAAAACGTGGAGAACTCCGATCAAATTCTTAAGAGAATACCTGATCAACCATGTATCAATTACAAACAAAAAACACAGAACAATCATGAATGTACTCCAAGTCCAAAGTGGTGTAAACATTAAAAAAGCTTAACCTAGAAATTTAATTAGAAGTGAAAAAGCAAACAAACAAGATATTTAAGAATCAAAAAAGGCAAAGCGAAAAGAGAATATAAAAAAGTTCAATTAAATGAAATAGAAGATGATTTCTGAAACTATATATTCTACTAGATATTTAAAATCAGAATCATAGGATACTAACCACAAAACCCGTGTTCTAGTAATAGAGTGGAGAACTGGTACTGCACAACAGAGAGAACTGTGAAACAATAATGAAGTCCTTCCATGAACTGTCCTGAACAAGAAGAGATTCCAGAGGAGCCCAAAGATTAAGAGGAATGATAAGTTAAAGGTAGGTCTATTGGTGGTGCTGGTTCGAATCCGGCCTGGGGCGTCGACTTTTTTCATTGAGTGGCGGTCCCACAAAATGAAAGACTTTGACCCCCAACCATGGTTAGGCGGTATAGGACTCCAATGGGAGTCTTGGTCGGAAAAAAAAAAAAAAAGTTAAAGGCATCAGACAAATTGAATTTCCCAGAAACTGAAAAAGAATAAAATTGCAGAAGAGGTCATTGTAGCTGAACTGCTAAATGAAGGTAGTAGGGTGAATAATATCAGTGAAATAACAAATATGATAAAAACAAATGGGAGACTGAAGTAAACTGAAAATGGGGTTATGCACAAATACAGAAAGATATTTTTACTGCACACTGTATACATTACTGGAAACCAAGACAGGAAAATACCAAGTAGGCTTTAGGCTATTAAGATCTCGTGCTGAAAAGATACTCATTTTAAAGACAGTCCAGACATATCAAAAGATAAGAAGCAGAGAGGCAGTGCACACCTTTATAGATTTCAAGAAGACATATAGCACTACATATACTGATCCAAGCACTGGAAGAGAGAGGTCTCGAAAAGATGACAGTGAACATTATCAAACTGATGCAAACTAACAGCAACTCCAAAATTCATTTCATGGGAGGGTTATCAGAGTTCTTCAAGATAAGGAAATTAATCAGACAAGGCGATGGGTATTTCACAACAATTGTTCAAGTTGTCAGGGAATGAGAAAAATAAATAAACAGGGACTTTATAAACCAATCAGAGCAGGGTGGAAATACAAAGGAATAGATATTGGCTGTCTGATGTTTACTGATAATCTCATAATATTCACAGATGATAAAGTAAATCAAGGTGCAGAAAGAGAAGGCTAAAAGTTGGACTACAGATCATCATCTCCTTTGAGAAAACAGAATACACCTCAAACAAAAAAGATAAAAAATATGGTGAAATCAAGAGAATTCGAAAAATATTAAGTATATTGGGGAAATGTTACATATGAATAAGATAGAGAAAGAGAGAAATTCACAAATAGAAACATCAGGAGATGACTAGAGCATTCTGGTTGTATGGGAACTTTTACAAGAAATGACTCATCAGCAAAGTAAGACATAACAACATTGTCATTAAACAAGAAACTTTATAGAGATTTAAAACATTGATATGGACCAGAAACGTGCACTAGAAAATATCAAGAAATTACGAGAGAAGAATCATGAGACAAAATTCTTAGGCCCAATAAGGCAAAAGAGAGCTAAAGATTGAGGAGTAAACAAGAGACTGAATAGATATCAAACATATTACATGACATTAAGCAGCGTCGACAAAAATTCCACAGGTATATAAAGTGGATGCCAGACAGAATAATCAGATCAGTGGACCAAGCAAGTTTCAAAAATGGATGATGCAGAAACACTTAAGATTATGTTAAACTGAAAACTTAAAAGAAAAAATGGGCTGGTCAGCTACATACATCAGATAGGAGAACTGGAATGGATGGGTCCTGTTCGGAGTTTAAAATTGGAAGCTGGAGCAACTGATTGCACAAACTGGTGAAGGCTTTTGAAAGAGTCCTAGTCTCGGTGATGTGATTTGGTGCCACACACATATGTATAGAGCAAACAAAATTTTAACACAAATTTAAATTAGACAATTTTTGGATCTGACACATTTTGAAGGCGCGAATCGGGGGGAGGGGAGGGCTGCAGTCAGCAAAAAACACAAATAAACAAAGAATTTCTTATTCGTGCCGACGTTTCGACCTGGATTTCAAGTCTTCATCAGGGAACTTCGGCAGAGATTCTTGCTCAACTGTCAGTTTAGCCAACCTGAAATTCAGGTCAAAACGTCGGCACGAATAAATAAATAATTCTTTGTTTATTTGTTTTTTTTTGCTGACCCCAACCATCTTCTCCACTTATTAATCTACACCTCATAAAAATTATAGATGTATTCTATACTACTAAAATAAAATTAGTAAATATTAAAATATATAAGGTCATACTTGAATATGCTTCAATACAAGGGAAGGGTTTATTTTTTCTTGTCGAATGAATTCTGGCATTTGAGCATAAATTTCATCCCAGTGATCACAAGGACGCCAAGGAGGTCCTCTCTCCATCACAAATCCAGTGAAAAACATTGAGTCCAATACTCTAGTAGTAAATTCACATTCCACTAAACCTCGTTCTCCCAAAAATCCAGCCTGTATTAAAATGATGAGATGAAAAATGTGTAAGTATAAAAAATACAACTAAAAATGTTACCATCAGGTAGAAAAATAAACAACCTTTTTTCCAATCTAATGATACAATGTTTAGATTTTCTTATTCTAATTATAAACTCTCTTAATATTGTTGATGTTTTTATTTTCTAGGTTATAATCCTTATTTTATGAAAGATACAACTTATATAATTAAAAATGAAAACATTATTCATTTGCTCACTGTAGATATCAAACCCAAAACATCAACAAGATAACTATGAATTTACATTCTTATAAATTAAATATCAGAACCAAGAGAAAAATTCTTATGCTCAAACCATATCATTCATAAAAAAAAAAAAAAAACTTAAATGGATAAGAAAAAGATAATTTTTGATTTAAAAAATAATAACCTAATTAAATAATATCAGCTTCAATAAATAATACAAATTAAATTTAGTTTTAAAGTGAAAATGAACAGGTTATGTTCTGGGATAACTACTAGGGGAAACATTTTTGATTTGATCTCTAAATTTGTTAAATATCATCAAAAGTAATCATCTCACGAGGAAATTCCTAAAGTAAAGAACTTGAATAATATTTATATGGTTTTAATTTGACCTGTGATGGGGACCTGTAGACCAGTGGCTTAGTGGGGCAGCTATGTGTGGGAACGGTTTCCCATTTTACATTTTCTAAAAATCCTGCATATTAATAGGCGACCCCTGTTTTTTTTTTTTTCAAGTTATAACTCAATAAATAATGGCTGAATGGGTTTCAATGATTTTAAATAGCTGTAAAATAAATAAACACTGACTGTAAGGCTAAAAATTGGTGAGCACTTCGGAAACCACAAAAGGGCCAGAGGGCATTCTGGATCGCCCGATGTTATTCAATTCTCAGAAGATGTTAATGTTCTCACAGTAAAAAATTTACGACTACACCACTACTGTAGATCCAATTCTTATCTCAAAATTAGAATATAACAAAAAATCTGGAATTTAGGAAAAATCAATGAAAATAAGTTTCAAGCGCATCAAACTTCTTTGTAGCATCTATACCAATCAAATATGTTATATTAATTTAGTATTTTTATGATTATTTTATTTTATAATTTTTATGATAGATATAACTATAATATATGTTTATATAGATATAATTTACCAACTAACATTTAGAAAAGTTTTATTAAATTTTTTCAATCACATTTTATAATTATAAATGTCACATTCAACATATTTTGTTTTTAGCTTGAAATTCAATCAAACCTCACCAGAAATTAGGTTTAGGAAAAAGAAACACTATTGACACTACTTTTAAATTGCACATTTTGAGGTTACAGTACTAATGTTCACATTTTTAGTTTTTTCTGCTCAAAATTGATTTTTTTTTTTTTTAGTTTTAGCTATGAAATAAATTTTATATGAATAAATTTATCTGAAAAAGTCAAATGAACAATAACATCAGGAACTAAAATTTAATATTCAGTTAAATGATTCATGATATGAGTTCAATCATTCCTATTTTGGCCACTAGCTCTAGTTTGAGCTGGTGATTGCTGTGATCTGTTGGAGGTGGTGACAAGCCGAAATCTCTCTGTAGGGTTGATAGACAATATAAGTAGACAGGATTTTCATGTTATTGCACATTTTATTCCATTGCGTAATATGGTTTAAACTGATTTGGAATATACAAATTATATACTTTAGAGCTAAGTTGTAATCCTAAATAAAATTAAATATCCTCTATTCCTAGTTCGACTCTCCTGAATAGAGAGAATTGCAGATAGAATGAATTATTGCCACATTATTTCCCTATCGAGTCTATGAAGACCATATATAAGATGCTTTACCATTCCTTATATTGCTCCATTATAATGTGCAAGGTATTTATAAGATCGATGTAATTCTTACCACTTCTGAAGCCAACTTGCTCTTTCCTTAACCTTCCTTCCTTCTATATACTTCGTAATGCTATTCTGTATTATTGTTCCAAGGACAATACTTGGCACAGATAACAGTATCATTCCTATTCAATTATAGCAGTTCAATATATTCGCTTTTATTGGGAATCTTCTCAACAATTCCCTTTCACCAATCCATAGGAATCTCTTCTTTGTCCCTGTTTTAACTAACAACAGTAATAGAAGCTCGGCTGTAGTGTGCAATTCAATCATGAGAACTTATAGGGGAATGCTGTCCAGAACAAGTACTTTTCTGTTTTTTATTTCTATCATTGCATCCAAGATGTCATTGTTTGAAATATCTATATCCAAAGGTTATAGATTAACATAAAATATTACAAACTGGGAAAAAACCATTACCTAATATGAAGCATTAGCAATCACTATACTGTTTCAGATTTCGAGCATTGGTATTCTGATTTAGAGGAAAATAATTATACAAAGCAAACAATTTTTGCTAACAATTAAGCTTTTTTCTAACATGATGTGCAAGTATAAAATTAGTTTAAATATAAAAATAACTAAATAACAAATACTTAGACCTTGGTACACATTAATACCTTATGAAAAGTTATAACAGGTTTCGGATAAATCCTGATGATGGTCAAACAAGATCTATATCCCTGCATCAATTGAGCAAACATTCGCATAAATACAGCACGTATTCTTTTGTCTATTAACTGTGGTGGCAAAGGTGGCTGAGGCGATGGCAAGAAAGCAAAATCGGCAGAATTAAGTTCAGGTTGCAAAACAAGACTTAAAGCATCCATAGTAGCCGCTAAGAAAGGTTGAGGTAATAATGGAACTGCAACTGAATCAGGTACTACAACAAAACCTGTGTCAAGTTTTGCAACAATGACATCTACCTGAAATTGAATAGAACAGAACTTATTACTATTTTTCTAATCAATGCCACTAGTAGAAATACAGATAAAAACTATATTAATAATCTAAAAAAAAAAAATTAAATCATATAATACTGTTTACTATGCCAACAGAATTGGCATAGTAAAAATAAATTCACCCAATAAATAAAATGACATCATTTATAATCATCATAATGACAAGCATTAATTTTATGACAAAATTTGTGTGAATATTATTAATATAGGTCAAACATTATTTATTGAAAGTGGAAAACATTTTATTGAAAGTGGAAGTCATGACAAATCAAGTGTGTTTGTTGCGAACAATGCCCACCCCTAAATGGTCAAAATCACCAAGATTGGGATGAGCTGAACTACTCTGTTCACACTACTCATGGGCACCTGGAGATTTTCATCCTTTTACCTTCCAGAAGACTCAGATAGGAGGAAAAAATTTCAAACTGATGAGGAAGAGAAACAACTGAAGTGAAAGGAGTTGGTGGGATAGTTCTATAAGAAGGGCATCAAAAAGCTTGTGCCACCAATTACAACCTGCCTAGAATGGAAAGATGATCATGTGGAAAAAGAAGTAACACATATACCTACAATGCCCTGTATTTTTTTTTTAAATATAAGAATTTGAGTAATCTTACTTTCTAGAAATGGCTTGTATGTTTCAGTAGTAAATATAATAATGAAAATTTGATGGTTTTAACAAGTGTTTTCTGGCCTCCAAGTAACATTAATGCAAATTTTGATGCAGTACAGCCATCAAAATCAAGCTATCACTCCCCTTTGTTTACATCAGGCAAAATTCTATGCATTACTTGCTCTTTTCATAAAATTGGGTGTAAATGATTTTTGGTAAGTACAATATTTTGCTATATGTGGAATTAGTTACATATTAATATTGAAAAACTTATATATGTAGTAGTGTACTGGGCTAGGTTTAGAACAAACACTTGGGATCCTTTAGACATTACCTGTTATATCCAGTCAAATGGAAGTTTGAAAAGGAAAGTGCAGGTATAATTGTTTTCAGTCATAATTTTTAATTAATTCTTAGTAAATTAAGGAATAAATACCAGGGCATTCAAAAAGTCCTGTCGTTTTTCGTTTGTTCGTTGTTTATTTTGTTTCTAGAGTGTTTGCTAATTAATTCCGTTCAATACAACTTTTATCCATGTAAACACAAATGTTTATACTTTATGAATAGGAGGCTAAGGAGGATTAATTTAATGCAGTCACCATCCAACTGTCTAGTTAAAATGATTCCAGTTGAAACTCAAATTCGGTCGATTTTGCTCTATGAGTTTAAACTTGGCTCAAAAGCTGCCGAAACTGCTAGAAAAATATGCTCCGTGTTTGGGGAAGATGTGCTGTCTGAGCGGAAGGCACAATTTTGGTTTTCAAAATTTCGTGGAGGCGACGAGACACTAGAAAACGAGACACGCTCAGGTCGACCAACTGTAGTTGATAAGGAGGACGTTCGAAGAGTAGTAGAGTTGGATCCGCGTCAAAGTTGTTCAGAGATAGCCTCTCAACTTAATATCTCAGCCACCACTGCCTGGAATTACTTTAAAGAACTGGGAAAAGTGAAAAAACTGGATAAATGGATTCCTCATAAGCTTTCAGATGCCAATATGCTTGTTCGCTTGACAACTGCATCTTCGTTAACTTCCCGCTTGAAAGTCGAACCCTTTTTGAATCGAATCATCACCTGTGATGAGAAATGGGTGTTGTACAACAACTTCAGACGATCATATCAGTGGTTGTCGGCAGATGAGAAACCTAAACAATTTCCAAAACCAGATCTCCATCCAAAGAAAGTTTTGCTCATTGTTTTCTGGACAGCCAAAGGTATAGTGCATTTTGAGATTCTGAATCAAGGGCAAACCATCACTGCAGAAGTATACTGCAATATACTGGACCATTGCCAATCCAAGCTTAAGACTTTTGATCCCTGCTTAGTCAACAGAAGAAGACCTTTGCTTCTTCAAGACAACGCTCGACCACACACCGCCAAATTGACCAGGGAAAAATTGACAGAAATAGGCTGGGAAGTTTTGCCTCACCCACCATATTCCCCTGACCTGTCACCCACTGATTATCACCTATTCAGAGATCTCGACAACAATCTGAGACAAAAATGTTTTCAAGACCGTGACAACCTAATTCACGAACTGACCACTTATTTTTGCAGTAAAAATCAACAGTTTTTTAAGGAAGGAATTTGGGCTTTACCATCTCGTTGGGAGAAGGTTACCGACTGTAACGGTGGATATTTTGATGAATAAAGGTGATTATTTGAAAATATTTATTTATTTATAATTTCCCCCAAAAAAACGACAGGACTTTTTGAATGACCTGGTACTATATATAAACCAAGTTTACAGAACCACAATGAAATGATTGTAACAAAAAGTAAAAAAAAAAAAATTTCAAGAGATAGTTGTAATTCTTTTTTTTATTAAATTATAGTAAAATTTATATAAAACAAACTAGATAATTTAGCATTACATCTTAATGGATAAATTAATACAAAATATTTACTTACCAATTCGCTGTTATCAGTCTTAAGTGAAGAATGAACTCCTATAAGATAAGGAATGGGTGATGACAAGAATTCTACTAATGAGGCAGGAAGAAGTGGTATATATACATGAGAATATTTAAAAGGGTACATTAGAGCTGTTAGTGCTCTGCAGGCTTCAGTCAAACGTGTGTAACTCTGTGACTGGAACAATATTTTATGTTCTGTCATGACAGCACAGAATAAAAATACACAATGTCGAATACCTGAAAAAAAATTAATAAATAAAATACAAAGAATAAAAATAGATACTAAATATTATCGTAACTATGTTTTAATAACAGATGTGAATATAGATACTATGGAGACAAAAAAAACCTTACATTTTACTTTTAACTTCCCCCCCATTGTGAATATTTATTTTATATCTGGGGCTTTTTCCTATTCGTTACTTTAATAAGGTGGTGAGAATATGTAACAACATATTTAATACAATCAAAATATAACAGTAATCATATATATGTAAATTACATTCATAATTTAAATAACTGTGGTGGTATTGGAACACCCCTAGCTGTATCCCTAACAGTCCTGAGGTGAACTATTATAAGAAGGAATGGGTGATGGGTGATCACCAGTGGTTGGACATTAAATACTTAAAAACTATTTGTTCCTTTTTGACCGCAACCGTGACCATCTTCTTATTTTTATTATAAGAAGGTTACAAGAAATGTTTTGTTTTTGTTTTCAAATGATGAGCATTAGTTTATGATAATAACTTTGTCAAAATTCTTTCAATTACTTGTAATAGTTCACTTTAGATTGATTAAAAACTTTGGAAAGGGACGTTTATTCTATTCTATTATTTTAGGTAAGTATAATAGTGTTTCTACTTGTTGATGTATTTTATTTAGTACTTCTGTTATAGCTCTGTAACATTGTATTATTGATTAACAACAGAACATTGTATTATTGAAATACCCCTGTTTACATCGGGACCTGCTCGTGCTATACTGCAGGTGTCCCGAGTGTAATTTTAGATTATGATAAATGTGTGGAAGACGGGGGCTGAAGATTGTGAGACTTTTCTGGCTCATTAGTATGCATATATTTTCCTTTTATTTCATGAGTGTTAATCCCTGGAGGGGCAATAATGGTTAATGTGTTAGTCCAGAAATCTTTATCTATAGTAATATAATAAAGGAACAAATTTGGGTGGTCTCATGGCATATATAATAACGTGCTTATCTGGTGACGTCTTCGTCGCTTCCCTTGTCTAGGTGTGCTGTGGGCGAAATGGTGAAAACCATGTGTATTCGCCTGGTATCTAAAAAGACATCTACGTAGACTTACAAGGCACCACATTTTCACCTTCCATGTAAAGGTGCCTTCAAAATTAAGTTATTTTTTTTAGTAGTGCCTAAGAAGACCACAAATGACAATTTTGTATTCCAAAATTTCCAGTGAAATTTACAAAACAGAATGAGAGGCAGACATTTGGTATATTCATTCAAATGAAATATTAATCAACATGCTAGCCCATACTACTTGATATTTCATTCTTGTCATATTTACCATTTTATAACTTTTTAGTCAGAAAGATATGTTTAAAAAGTTCAATTTGAGGCGAAGAAAAAATTGATGAATAAAGATGACTTATGACTGGCAATATTTGTGAAAATTGGCATCAATAAGATAACTCCTGATCTACACCCTATAGTTACTCTGCTATTAACTATATATTTCTATATTTAAATAACTAAAATTAATCCAGTGTATACTGGGCTAAATGTAATTTAGATGCTATAAAGAGATGTTGAAAAGTAAAGGCCATAAGTCCATAAGTCTCATAAACAACCAATTTAATTTTCAGTACTATTTAAACACTTTCTAACTTACTTTAATGTTGCTATTAACATTTATGAATTTATTCAGATTATAAAAAAAAACCGTAGTCTAACAGGCAAGTTGTATAAACCCTTATCTTCACCCCACTCACTTAACATTATTCTTATAGCCTACCTTTCACCAGGGTTGCTATAGGGGGAACAAGAATAATTTGAGACTTCCTACAACATTTGGAGCTGTGAGCATCAACCATGGTTTAACTCTATCTTACAATAAAACAAAAGCTCCGAGATAGTAAATATCTTGAAGCTTTTGTTTGTTTTTTTTGTAGAGAGATGTAATCAAGGATTTTAAGTTCAGAAAAAGTCCTTAAATGGACATGTTGCTAGGATAGATGATGGTCTTCCAAAAACAACTGCTAGAAGCATTAAAAAAATACAAGATGCAAAATGAGAATAATCAGTCAAGTAGGCTGACAAAGTACAGATGCCAGAATCATAATCAGACAATTTCAGTAGGTGGTAATTCTAAAAGTGGATAAAGACTCTTCAGACTGATGAAGTACCACCATATATATATGTATGTATGCTTGATATATACAGATTATAGTGTAAAGTAAAAAAAAATTACCTAGTTGCTGGAAGAGCATTGTAACTGCAGCATTTGTGGTAGGAAGGGTAGATACTAGTGGAGGCTGTAGTGCCTGTCGATCTCCTGCACCAATGCTGAATCTGATTTGTGGCCCACCAGGTGGTGGAACATATACACAGCCAAGAACATTTCCAATTAGGGTTTCTAGTTGACTTCCTCCTTCTATCCATACCGAATAAATTATACCTAAACAATTCTATAAAAACAAGGTAATAATTAGATCACAAAGCAAATAATGAAAAAAATAATAAAATGAAAACAGATAACAAACAAATTTCATTTTCATAAAACATACAACTGAATAAAAAAAAAATAATTTAGGATAAGATTGACAAGAGATCAACTGAAAATCTGTACAAATAGAAATCTCAAGGTTTAAAAGAATGAATTAAGATTATGAAAAAGGTTTTTAAAATTAATGAAACCAACTAATGAAAATTCCACAACAAAATCAAAGTTATTCAGGGCCAGTTGTATTAATGTTGTATTTTTATTTTAATGACAACTATTTATATTTTGTAATTCAATAAGAGAATAGAGAATTACTTACCCTAAAAGTTTCAAAATAATCTAAGCGAGAAACAAGAACTAGGCATTTAGGAGCATACATTATACTGTGATGAGATATTGTTGGAACACTACCAACTTCCAGACCTTCTTCTTCCTTAAAAAAGAAAAATAACAACTTTTTTTGTGAAAATTAAATTATATATTATTTTTTTTCTTCAAATTTAATGGATTGGTTTATACTATTAAGATAATAGGTATAGTTCAGTTATAGGTATAAATTAAAATCCATTTAGAACAAAAAAGAAAAATAGAATAATAAGAAAAACTTAATGATGGACAAGTGAAAGAATAAACAAATTAATTAAAGAATATAGGAGATAATTCCCCTAATATATATGATCCTCAAATAATGTCATAAGCCAGTCCTTGATGGTGACAGCAAGAATTCAAAGGGTGAAATGAAAAATAATTAAAATAGCTTAACTATCATGAGAATTATCATAGTCCCTATAGAACTAGAAATAAAAATAAAACTACTTCAAACATTTAAAGATAAATATTATATATATGTATATATAGTTGACCGTTAAGATTTTAATATAAGAAGATTGTCAGGGTTGTGGTAAAAAAAAAACAAATAGTACTATTTTAAAAACGGGCAAAACGTTAGACATTAAAATAGTTTTAAACTATTTGTTCTTTTTTAGACCGCAACCCTGATCATCTACTTATATTTAAAGATAAATATTTACAGAAAACATTTACATTACAATAATTATCCTGATTGAAGGTGGTTGAAAAGGAAGGATCTAAAAGAGGTAATTGTTTGTGCATGAGGTATAAGGGAAAGAATAGAGATCCAGAGTGAGAAAACCTACATTAAGAAATACAGCAGTTTGGTGGGGAAGAAGGTGAAAGTCAGATGGATGGTACCTGATAGTATAAAATTGAATGAAGGATTTAAAGTGTAAGCCTTGAAGGATGTAGGAGTGGTCCTGAGTTCTAATCAACTGGCATAGGAAAGATGCTAGAGAATACTGGCATCAGCAGAAAAATGAAGATTAAGATCGATAAAAATAGCGACATATTTTTAAGATCTAAGTCTGACTTCATAATTATGAGGTTTAAGATTTTGCGAGGTCAGCTTACCTTAGGGAATTAGCATGTAATCTGCTTGAGAATCATATTAGCATGCTTCTAATGGGATGAAATAAGATGATAAAAGGATTACCTCTAGGCAAGAAACAATAAAAAAGCCAATCCAGATTTGTCAGGGGGGATAATAAGGCTCCTATAATGAAGTATAGGGAGTTGGCACTCCTACTGTCCAGTCATTTGAGCAGTAATCAGCCTCTGGCCCACCAAATTTATGGAAAAATCTACACTGTCGAGCATACATTACACTACCATAAAATACAATAACATCAAGATTACCTAGAGTACTCATTAAAAGACCACTTTTCCTATAAGCCTGGCTACTACCCCAGAGTGGTATATTGTAGGTGTAACTGTCCCCAAGTTGCAACTGGATGAGCACAGCACACCACCATACCCTACCATGATACGTAACTCATAAAAGGTTACTACAGCAGTTCCTAACGCCTTTTCCTGCTACTGGACTAGTACCCATAAGGGGGTTGTTCCAGAAATTACACAGGAAAACAAGGAATGGCACTACTCAACTGTTGGAATAAATAGTGCAGGAGACCGTTCCGCTAAACCTAGAAATAGAGGCAAATGGTGACTGAATGGAACCCTGCTGCAAGAACCAGAGTCGCTCCCCCGAGTCCACTGGACTCAACTACCAGAAGTAAGTATTTTTAGATAGGTGGGGTTGAAGGCTGGAATAATTGCAAACCAAAATTAACATCACAGAATAAACAACACAAATAAATACAAAATAAAAAATCAAAGGAGGATGAGACACGAGTGATTCAGCCACACTAATTCCACCAATAAAAAGCATCAATTAGCAACATGATGCCTTGAGTAGAGTGCGAGGCATCAAAGGTTGCTACAATGGACAGAAT
Source organism: Halyomorpha halys (assembly GCF_000696795.3). Lineage (NCBI taxonomy): Eukaryota > Metazoa > Arthropoda > Insecta > Hemiptera > Pentatomidae > Halyomorpha > Halyomorpha halys. Next base: position 42,944 of record NW_027112337.1, on the reverse strand, counting down.
CAAGCTCAAGAAGAAATTATATTGAAAAAAAGAGCGGCATAAGAAGGTTATGCAAATGCAAGTACCAAATTTCATCTGTGATCAGGCTAGCCATAGGCAGCACTACTAGGTACCAGATGGGTAGTTCATTGATAAAGCTGGATATGAGCATAAATAAGAATGACCTCAAACTGTTTCAATAAAGAAAGAGGCTATGCCTCCTTCCAGTACCATCTTTCAACACAAAGAGGACAAGGTATCCACTTTGAGAATGATCTCACCTCCTGTGCAAACCCAAAGGCAGATGTTAATGAAGAAGCCTCCACCAACTAATACCCATTGGTAGGATAAAATGAATCGTGATGTACTAAGAAATCTTCCAGGAAGACCAGCTACTCCTACTCCATTCCTGGACATTCAACTCAACAGAGAGGACTGGTTGGTCAGGAGCAGTCCTGATCTAACAGACATACTAATGGATCTAGAAAATTACAGGTAGTTATAAAGGGAAATCAGGAAGGTGCTTCCATTAATCAAGAGGAAACAAATTTTATTCGCAGAATCCTCATTGGTTAGATAGAAAAAAGAATGAACAAGCCACATCCTAGATAGAAATTCTAGGTGTATCTAGGAGTTGAGTAATATAAAAATGTATGTTTTGATAAAATTTCCTGAGTTGTTTATCATCAAATTATGGTATGATTGAGAGCCATATGTTTTTATTTTACTTAAATATACATATAGAAATTCAAAATGTTCTATTTAACATCATCATAAGTCCGGCATTAGGTGAAAAAGCTAGCCTGTTAGTTCCAGTTTTACATTTCAAATAATTAACACTTAAAATAATATACAGAATTTAAAACTCTTTAATAAAGTTTAAGTTAATTAATTTAAGAATTAATTATTTATGATGTACAATTGGAATTGACAAACAAGCTTTTTCACCTACTGCTGAATGTATCACAAGAAATAGAATATTTCAAATTTCTGTATGAATGCAATCAAATTATAAGGTACTCAAAGAAGGGCTAATGGGTAGGGATAATAGCGGGACTGGAGAGGAAGATGGGTGCAGGAATCTGTAACACTCTTTAAGGAAAGACCGAGCGATAGTGCCCTATTCACTGCTTACAAATTCCAAGTCCCCATCCCCACCAACGCCTACTGTCACCTCCATGTGGTGCCCCCTGGGGGTCTGAGGGGACTTGTGGATGACAGAGGTGGGGCCCAGTACTTGAGGAGTACTGAGTCACAGTAATAAACACCCAAGCTAGACGGAGGCTTGAGTTGTGGCAAAGGTTTGAGCAAAGGTGGAGCTCACATGTGGTGGGGCCACACAGTGGGCCAGCTGCCGTAGCTGTAAGGCTCCTCCCAGGGCCAGCAGCTTCGCGTGTTGCTCATGTGGGGAAAACTCTAACACATATACCACACTCAAGAGTGATGGGACAGTCCCCAGGGTGACGGGAGCTGCAGGGTTCCCAACAGAGCCAGTAGTCAGATCTGCTGCACCTTGATTGCAGCCACCAAAACACAGTGGCCTGGCCGTTGCGAAGGGGCTGCCCCGGGGCTCAGTAGTTGAAGCTGCTGGGTTTTCCTCAAAACTGGCGGTTAAGGAGGGTGACCCTGGAGGGCGGACTCCTGGTCGGGGACAGGCCGCAGAGAAGAGGTTCAGGAACTCCCCTGGAACTTCAGCATATGTTGCGAAGAAACCCAGGGATATGGATGGCAAGCCTAGCAGCTATACCCAAATAATCAGGGGGTTTGACGTTACGATTGAGCCAAGCAACTACCCACAAACCCAACTTACTAAGGCACACTGCAGCATACTAAAGGAGGGAATCACCAAGCTCCTTGACACCTTGGACGAGTTGGGGAAGTTCCACCCAAAGTTTAGTGGAACTGGCTACAGGATGGGTGGACTCGTCCTCACCTGTTATAACCAATCAGCAAGAGATTGGTTACCTACCATTGTCCCCAACATTGACATTGGAGAGGGGATCACCCTTCCCATGGGAGTTGCCAATGAACTCCTTAAGGTGGCGAGAGTAGCTGTTTTCTTTCCTGGCTATAGGCTGCCGGATGATGTCCTACTCAGGAGGCTCCGGTTGCAGAACAGAGAAATCATTGGAACATGCAACTGGAGCATATACCATATAAAAGACCAAGAGAAAGGATTCTTTGCGGTGCTCAGAATCCCAGTATTCAGTCTCTAGAGCTTAAGGGCACAGGGTATGCAGATCTTCTATGGCCTGCACATTTTGAACCTCAGGCATATTCAAATGAAGACAGAGGGTCGGTCCATGGAAGTAGAACTTGAGGAGGCGCCACCTCAGCCCGAAGCCCCTACAGGAAGTGGAGCAATCCACTTACCTCCACCAACCGCACTACTCTCGATGTCGGGACTAACTGGGGCGGTGGCTACCGCTGGGGGTGAGCCAAGGGGCCCAGAGCAAGCTGAGTCTGGAGGCAAGCCAGCGATGGTGGCCCGGTCCAAGGCTGCCGAGGTTTGATATCAACCATGAAGCTGCTGCAAGTCAACTTGCACCACTGCATTGCTGTGTGTGGACTATTGCAGCAATACATTAAAGGTAAGGACATTGATGTTAATTTAATTCAAGAATCATATCTCTATAATGGCAGGCCGAAAGGTCTGGGAATGACTGGGTACAGAATTATTTCTGTGCCCATGCATTCCAGGACCTGCATTGTTTATAAATGTAATTTAAAGCTGCTGCCTCTTTGGCAACTTTGTTCCAGAGACCTTGCAGCAGCTCAGCTCACCCCACATGTGGATTCAGGACAGACATCACGAATGCAGCGGAATATCTGCTCTATGAAGACTTAAACCCCACGACTGAACTCGAAAGAATCATAGGTCGTGGGGAAACTCAGATCCTTGCTGCCATGGACGCCAACGCCAAGGGCTGTAGGGCAGCTCTAACACCAATAAAAGGTGAGAAAATCAATTATTTTGATCTTGATATTCTTATTCTTAATAGGGGCAGGAAGCCTACCTTCTGCAATAAGGTCAGGTCAGAAGGTATTGATATCACGCTGGCGACACGCCACTCTAGTCAATACATAGTTAAATGGCATGCCTCTATTGAAGAAACATACTCAGATCATAAGTACATCAGATATGATTTATCTGCTGATATGAGATGCGATGCTATGTATAGAAATCCAAGATGCATGGACTGGGAGTGTGACCTACAACGCACATCTCACTTATCTTACCAGTTGTTGTCCAAAAGTAATAAACAACACTTGGCAACTGGAATGTCTTAATGACTTACTGACGGATGCTATTGTGAACCACAGCAGAAATCCTGTCTGTAAACAATCATCTAACAGGAATGTTTCCTGGTGGAATGATGAGCTCAACAATCAAAGAACCATCACTAGAGGGTTATTCAATGCTGCGAAAAGATCTGGCATACTACATCTCTTACAAACTAAAACAAATTGGTCCGCAAAGTCAAAAGACAATCTTGGAGGAAGTTTTGTCTTGAGATTGACAAAATTCTGGCTACATGCTGTTTAAACAAAATACTCTCCAAACAATCAAATATGGGACTGTTGGGTACGCTAAAAAAGGGTGATTATGCAACCTCCATTGAACTAGAAACCCTTTGTGTTCAGGCGGAATCCCACTTCCCTAACTGTGAGTTGGTGGAGAACAATTACATTTCTCCCACTATCAACAATTACAGTGCTAGTAGAGAAAAATGGGAGAAAGCCAATAGTATTATAGATACTATTAATAAAATCGAATGGGTGATTAACTCTTTATCGTCATTCAAATCACCTGGCACTGATGGAACCTTTCCTGTCTTGCTGCAGAAAGGCCTACCAGTGATCATAAAACATATTCTTGAACTCTGAGGAGGTAGCTTAGCGCTTGGATACACCCCAACTAGATGGAGAACATCCAGGGTGTGCAATTTACCCAAACCGGGGAAGGGATCGTCATAAGATAAGCTAAAGCTTTTTGACCAATATGTCTGACATCCTTTCTAATGAAGACATAGGAAAAGATCGTGGAAAGACATATAAGAGAATAGGAATTGTGGAAAATCCTGCGAGGTAGCCCTACACAACTTGGTCTCTAGGATCGAAAGATCACTTGAACCAAAAGAGATCACAGTTGGCATCTTCGCAAACATTGAAGGTGCATTTGACAAGACTCCCTACAGTGTTATTAATCATGCGCTAAGAGACAGAAGAATTGACCCTATTGTATCTGGATGGATAACCTCCATGCTGGAACAAAGGATCCTCAAATTGGAGCTAGGGCACTCTGAGCTGTAGATTAAGCCCAAAGGAGGATGCCCGCACGGTGGGGTGCTCTCTCGTTTACTATGGTGCTTGGTGATTGATTCTTTTTTAACAATCCTAAACACGGCAGGCTACTATACGCAGGGCTATGCAGTCGACATTGCTATTCTGATCGTAGGAAAGTATCCTCAGGTACTTTCAGACCTAGCATAGACTGCAGCAAATATTCGGGGAGGCTGGTCATCATCATGATAATCATTCTGGATTATAAGCTACTATGGCACAAGCATGTGCTAGAGAAAACCAGTAAAGTCCTCAAACGTCTAAGGGCCTGTAGACGCGCGATAGGCAAGAACTGGGGGCTCAAACCAAGAATGGTTTACCGGAGCTATGAGCACCACTCCTACAGCTGCAATGGAAGTTATACTAGTCTGACTCCACTTGGACGTGAAACTTGGAAATTGAACCACAAGCTCTGAACACTATGTACAGTTTGTTAAACAAGATGCATGATCCAATGCCCTGAATATGGCAGGACATGGGAAGATAATTCAGCGGATAAATGAGGATGAGGGTGCTCTCTATGCACTCAGACTTACAAATCCACAAATATAAAGGCACTAACCTAAGAGTCAAAATCGATAAAACAAAGATACATAAACCGAAAAATGGCATTAATTACTACTCTGACAGCTCCCTAACAGCCCAGGGCTCAGGAGCCGGCATCTGGCAGGGCGACAAGCCATTGGAAGGTATATCTATTCCCTTAGGAAGGCACACTTCAGTATTTCAATCCAAAATACTTGCAATAAATCATTGTGCTAGTACTCTTATAGAGGAAGGGCTCTCTGGTAGAAGAATCACCATCTACCCAGACAGCTAGGCTGCAATAGGGGCATTCAGTAGCCCCATAACTCGTTCTAGAATTGTTGAAGACTGCTATGCAGCACTCAATAGACTCTCACGCACAAATAGAGTCAGCATTGAATGGGTGCCGGGTCACTACAGTAATACCGGCAATGAACATGCTGACAGACCTGCTAGGAATAATAGGCTCTGAAACTATTGCTTTCACACCGGAGCCTAAGCTTTGCCAAGAGCACTATAAAGGCAGCCTATGGATTAAAAGCCAAGCGTCATTGGCTTAATAAAAGACTAAGACAGGCTAAGCTGTTCCTTGATAAACCCTGTAGGGGACAAAGCGATGAACTGCTTTGGCTGGACAGGACCTCTCTTAGGATAATTACAGGGATCTTTACTGGTCACTGTAGATTAAATAAATATATGTTTAACCTCAAGCTAACAGAGTCACCCTTCTGTAGATTCTGCAATGCTGAGGATGAGACGGCCTATCACATTATTTGTTGGTGAGACCTGTTTGCAGGGGTGAGGGGTTTGCACTGTTAGGGGTGGAGCGCAGGCAGTGCGAGCTGATCAACCACTAAAGCTTATTAAGATTCTTGGAATCTACCAAACTTAAGATCTAATAATAAGTATTAATAAATAAGTTTACCTCAGTGCTGATTGTAGCACTCGTGAGTTTGTAATTGGCGCACAATAGGCCTATTGGCCGCAGAGCCTTCGTGCCAAATCAAAAAAAGTACTCAAAGATTAAAAAATTTGATGATAAACAACTTTTATTATATAATTTTTTAAAATTTAGAACAGTCAAACATGCGTTCAGAAGTCCAATAGTAGCAAAGTAGGTATTGCAATGAGTGTCATTTTGATCACAATTGTGGTACATATTTACAATGTTAGGTTCTCATTTGAAGCATAATTTCATATTTTTTAATTCTTGAACTAGACAGTTTTAGTAAGGTAGCACAGTTCTGAAGTTATAAATAAAAACTTGAAAAAAATAAATAAATGGAATTTACACTTTTTTGTGTATAAATAGTGATAAAAGAGTAATAATTTGACTGTGATTTTTAATGTATTTTTGACATATTAGATATAAATGTTTTGACCTGGGCAGAATAGCCTGTATGGAGTTTTTTTTTTTTTTTAATTGGTTAAATGATATGTCTCATAGTAATTTAAGATTGTCCCTGAAGATGGCCGAATTAGCCGAAACGTTGGACGTGTGAATGAAATAAATGTTTTGAGACTATAATTTTGGATAGTGTTTTTGAATTATTTAGTAAACAATTGCCAGTCTCAAGAAAGAAATTTAAAGATTATAACTCAATTATGGTTTTAATTTCAAATAAACTTAAATTTTTGCTACTGGCCCCAACCATAAAAAACGTCTCATCTCGGAGTCCATTCACATAAATTTAACGGAGAATTCCATCAATCATAAAGTCGATAAAGACTGCATCTCCCTGACATACCGGCACATTTATTTTATTCATTTATTGTTTATAACCTTTTATTTTTCTTATTTAATTTTTAAGTTTCATTGTATACCCTTGTAATTTTTTATTTACTATTTTACTAATGTTAAGTATTTGTATCTGACCGAACCTGGACCACATTCCATTTATTATTAAACATGATCAATCAGCAATCTTCCAAAATAAATAAATAGTGAAACTTATTTATTTGTGCCAATATTTTGAACTGAATTTCAGGCCTTCATCGGGACTGAGAAACAAAAACGAGATAAGGGGATGTTTTTCAACCCTGATGAAGGCCTAAAATTCAAGTCGATACGTCTGCACAAATAAATAAGTCTTACTTAATTGTGTAACATTTCTGTCTGCACCACAGACCATCTTCTCCTCGTACATAAAAAATAATTGAAAACAATTAGTTTTAGATGTAAAATTCTATCTCTGTCAAAGGTATATCCAATGGCAATACAACACAACTTGAAAGGATAAAAGTTATATATCACACAAATGAGTAATAAGATTATAACTGCAGAACAAAGATAGCACATAAAAAAAAAAAAAAAAAAGACTAATCAAATAGAGGTCATGCATCACTCCAATAGTTCAACATTCAATGAATTGTACTCTTGAGTATGTCCTAACAAAAATTTAACTGGTTAGTTGTTTTACAGGTATTTGTGGAAGGCTCTGTTTTAGAGTCTTCCAATTATTAACAAATATATTTTGGTATAAGTAATTATTAAGGAGTTACCTCATCTACTGATTTACTAGGAGTTACTGATATTGTTTCATTAAAACAGAGGCAAGCACAATAATGTCGGCTCGCATTAATATCAGTCAGAACAGACACAAAAAATCTTGGCTCTTGCCGTTCAGTGGAAATAGCCCATCCTTGGGGTTGACAAAACTGAAAACAATAATGATTTGATCAAAATTACTGAACGAGGAGAAGATGTTGGGGGTGCGGTCAAAATATAACACAAATAAGTTGAAGTAACTTATTTGTGTTATATTTTGACCGCACCCCCTAACCATCTTCTCCTCATATAAGTTATCCACGGTCAACTATCATGATTAAAAATTACTGAACATTATACAATTACATTAATTTATTGAGGATATAAACACTTATTTTCAATATTTTCAGGAGAGCATATTTTATACTTTACCTGATCTGTGAAATTCTTTTTAAAAGAAAAACATGCATATCTATATTTGTTGAGAACCTGGTACAAATTCCAATTGTGTTTTATAAGGTTAAACTAATTATTATCAATAAATATTACAGTAAAAACATAAAAATATCCAATTTGTTGAATTCACTCTTTTTATATAATATTTATAATGTAATATTTTCATAAAACATAGGAAAGACTCAGGTAGAATAATAATTATATTATAACTATAATTATGTGAAGTCTCACAACAGGAACTGGCAGGTTCAGACCTAAAAAGAAGTGTAACATAATCCAATCGAACTATTAGTTTTTTTTTTTAGTTTATTAAGTTTACAGTGTAAACATATGTTTTTAGTTCATTGAGGATAAATATATAACTTTTGAACATTACAGAGACAAAAGTAATGCCCCTTTTGGGAGAATAACCAAAATGCATGATGTAACTCCAGGTTCATAAAAAAACAAAAGAAGAAATAACTAAAAAAGAGGTGAGTCCAGATATAATGTCTCAGTCAAAAATAGATTTTATGTTTTCTCTGATGAGGAAGATGAAAATAACAAAGTCGAGGAATTTAAAGAATTCATAATTAAATTCCCACCAGTCGTAGTCCATATGACATTTAAAAATCATAAAAATATATTAACAAAATACAAAAGTAAAAGAAGTAACTACAAAATATGAAGATAACAAAACCATAGTGTATGTATACTAAGAGAAGACTTAGTAATAAATATAATACACTATATTTATTATAATAAATATTGTATA
>NW_027112337.1:30883-34298 GCF_000696795.3 Halyomorpha halys | reverse complement strand
ATATTTATAATAAAAAAAAAAAAAAATAAAACCATTGATTCAAAATGTTTACACATATACACTAAAACATGAAACTAAACCAAAATAGGTCCTTAAGAGCATGCCTACAGAATATTCAATAGAAGACATTTTAAACATTCTTAAAGATCAAGGACTATAAATATGCGAAATTTTCCGGATGATTAAGATATCTGGTGACACAGAAATAAAACTACCATTATGTGTTGTAATTTTAGATAAAAAGTAATGGCTGGTAAAACTAAAAATTATTAAATACTGCAAAAAACATTCATATCACAGGAAAACTATAATAGTAAAAAACACTTACTCAGTGCTAAGTCACAAATCCAATCACGTTTCAAGAAATTGTTATAAAAAAACAATATGTTCAACATATGCAGAGGAACATTTATCAAAAGATAGTCCAAACATATTGCTCGATGGTTTTATACCAAAATGGATCAATTGTAATGAAGAACGCTTCATAAACTTTTTTTTTTTTTATTTATTTCTTTAATGATATTTACAACTGTATAAAAAATACAACAAGCAAATTTGATCATAATGATAATGATATGATACAGCATGTAGAGAAACTACCCAGTAGTAGAACTCTAAAAACATTTTACAATATAAGGTCACGAGGCCATCTAATGGAAGAGGAAGCAAGGTTAGACACTAGTGGGTTTGGGTGATTAGGGAGTTTATAATGGAAGGAATGATACCTGGTTCGGGCTATATCGGTAACATAAGGAACATTTAGGTCTTTATGGATGGTTTTATTAGTAACAAAATAGGAGCATTGAGGATTTTATGAAGGATTTTGGATTGTAAGGATTGGATACGAGAGGAGTTTCTTGTCTTTTCATTCTTGTGTGAGGATTCCAGATTAGTCGTTTGTCAAAGTGTAGTCCAAGATAAAGAATCTGTTCTACAGGGGTAAGAGCCACATTATTCAAGTATACTGTAGGGCAGTCGGCAGGTTTACGATGAAGAGTCAATGTGATTTGACGGGATTTATTTTTATCCTCCAATTTTGACACCATTCTTCGAGGTTTGTGGTATGGGACTGGAGAGTTTGGGATGCAATCAAAGGGTTATTACTAGGGATGGGATATCGAAAGAAAGATATCGATATTGGATAGCGATATCGATATAACATCGGAACTAAAATATCAATATTTTAAAATATCGATTTCGAAAATTTAACAAATTAAAGTAGTAATAATTAGAAAATGATAAAATAGCAAGACATATGAAGACTTATTTGAACACCACGACAACCATATCATAAACATAACAATTATAAACTAAAATATAATTGTTTTATTGAAGAAAATTTAAAAATAGAATATTGATGTTTTATTTTGATAAGTACATATTTATTTCGATATTTCCTTTTGTTGTAATCGATAGGGAATATGAGCATCAATATTCCGATATTATTTTATCCAAATATCGAAATTTTGTTTGAAAAGACTAGAAAATAGTGATTTTAAAATGGGAATATCGATATTTTATTTTGATAATTACATATTTATTTCGATATTTTCTATTGTTGTAATATCGATATGGTATATAAAAACAATATTCCGATATGATTTTATCGAAATATCGATATATTGTTTAAAATGACTAAAATAACATATAGAGATTTTAAAATAGGAATATCGATATTTTATTTTGATATTACATATTTTACATTATTGTAATATTGATATGGAATATTAGCAACAATATTCCGGTAATATTTTATCAAAATATCATATTTTGTTAAAAAGACTAGAAAATTGTATAGAATAATTAAAAATGGAATATCGATATTTTATTTTGATATTGCATATTTATTTCAATATTTTACACTGTTTTAATATCGATGTGGAATATAACCAACAATATTCCGATATTGTTTTATCAAAATATCGATATTTTGTTGAAAATGACAAAAATAACATAGGAATATAGATATTTTATTTTGATAATTACACATTTTTGTTCGATATTTTACACTGTTGTAATATCTATATGGTATATAAAAACAATATTACGATATTATTTATTGAAATATCGATATATTGTTTAAAATGACTAAAATATTAAATAGAGATTTTAAAATAGGAATATCGACATTTTATTTAGATAATTACATATTTCACATTGTTGTAATATCGATATGGAATATAAACAAATATTTTCCGGTATTATTTTATCGAAATATCGATATTTTGTTCAAAATAAATAAAATAACATATAGAAATTTGAAAATAGGAGTATCGATATTTAATTTGGTAATTAAATATTTATTTCGATATTTTACACTGTTTAAATGTCGATATAGAATCTTAGCAACAATATTATGATATTATTTTATCGAAATATCAATATTTTGTTCAAAAAGACTAGAATATTGTATAGAATAATTAAAAATGGAATATCGATATTATATTTTGATAATTACATATTTATTTCGATATTATCAAATGTTGTAATTTCGATATATTGTTTAAAATGACTAAAATAACATATAGAGATTTTAAAATAGGAATATCGATATTTTATTTTGATAATTACATATTTATTTCGATATTTTACACTGTTGTAATATCGATATGAAAAATAATCCGAATGAAAATATTCCGACATTTCTTTATCGAAAAATCGATATCGATATTATCAACAATATTAAATACCGAAATGAACATGAAATCGTATAAATAAAATATCGAAATACCTTATTTTAGCTTTTCATAAAATGTTGATATTTCTATAAAATAAAATATCAAAATATCATTTCTAATCTTCAATATCGATATTAATTACTATGTAAAATACAAAAGGAACATGGATTAATCAATTTAAAATATCGAAAAAATATTTGTAAGGTTTTTATAAAATTTTCTTAATATTTCTGAACCAAATATTGATATTTAGATTAAAAGATATCGAAATGTCGTTTCTAATATTTTATATTGATATTAATAACAATGTAAATTATCGAAGGAATCTTGAATTTATAAATTTAAAATATCGAAAAACTATTTTAATACTTTTTATAAAATTTTCTTAATCTTATTAAACCAAATATATCAATACTTCTATTTAAAAAATATCGAAATATCGATATTGATATTATCAACAATGTTAAATACTGAAATGAATTTGAAATTTTCAAAATGAAATATTGAAATACCTTATTGATAATCTTCCATATCGATATTATTAAATATATTTAATATTGAAATGGATATTAAATTATTGAAACCAAATATCGATATTTCACTTTAAATTTGTCTAGTATTTTAAAATAAAATACCTATATTTCAATAAAATAATATTAGAATATTGTTTCAATAATCGATATAGATATTAATAACATTATTAAAGATTGAATGGATTTTAAACTGTTGAAACAATA
>NW_027112337.1:9908-27643 GCF_000696795.3 Halyomorpha halys | reverse complement strand
AGGAGGTCCTCATCAATTTCTGTCCAGCAAGAAGAGGAAGCCATTTTGGACGCCAGAACAAAAGAAAAAAGAAGACACCAGGAATCAACGAAAAGAAGATCGTAGAGCTTGGTTAGTTGTTTGTATGCATAACAATAGATACATGTGTAAAATAGATTTTAATTTAATTAATTGTAATTATGGTAAATGCCTGTTTCTGATTGTCTAGCAACAACACGCCCTGAGATTAAGAGTCTTTTTATATAATAAAATTATATTATCCATTAAGTAGTAAAGTTCTTAATTTGAACCCAAGGTATCTTTCATATTTGAAAAAAGGTTTAAAAAACGATTAAAATTCTTTTATTTTAATTTTTAATAATTTAAAGAATTATTACACTATCTTTTGAAAATACAATATTGGAATATTATTGCTAATGTTAGAAATAAATAATTATAAAAATGTCAAATATCGAAACACTATCATTAATATTTCATTTAGCAAAATATATTAATTTCATATATGATATACTTCTATACAATATTTCTTGTATTTATCCCAATTTTTTTTATTTTTTTTTAGAAACCGATGTTCCGATATTATCTAAGGAAAATATCGATATTCCGATATTATCAGTTACTGGATATCGATATCAAAATATCGGATATCGGAGACAAAATATCGATATTTCGATATCGATATCCCATCCCTAGTTATTACTAACAGTGAGCACACATGTGTCATCAGCATACATGGTAAGGATAGTGTTAGGAGTTGTTTGGATGTCAGCTGTATAGAGGGTGTAGAGGATGGGACCGAGGATACTACCTTGAGGAACACCAGCGGATTGAAAATAGAGGGATGAATATCATAAACTTTAAAAAATGTCCAAAATTTATTAGAAATCAACAAGTACAGTACAGTAAACAATGACCTAAGATAAATCTCTCAAACAATATTCTTATGTTCTATTTATACAACTCGTGAACCATCCTCCTAACCTACAGCTCCAGAAACCAATATAAATACATTGAATTCAATTAACATTTCGACATTACAAACCCCAGGCATATTAATAATAACTACAATTGCCTATTACCATTCAATTACTGTCCCATATTTGTTTCCTTGGCCTTAATATACTAAATAATACTCCAACTTGAAATTTTCCTGTATACAAATACAGCTCTGTACGATTTAAATCCTTTATTTTTATTTCAAAGTGACCACTATTCACAGAAATTTACAACTGATGATGTGAAATGCTCAGACACTACGTAGGAATGATACAGAGCTCAAACAGTTTCTTTTGGGAAAAAAAATCACAACCAATATCAGTTAGTGAGGTGAGACCTAACTGTCTCCTCAAAGCAGCTTCTTGGTGCCTGGCTATAAAATATACAGGAAAGATAGGAACGGAGCGGAGATGCATACAGACTGAAACAAAATTTGAAATGTACCATGGCTGTTGGTGCACAATTTGAAATAGAACATAAAAGAATAACGACAATAGCAACTTATATACCACCTAACAAATTAATTTCTTCTGATGAAGAAATAATTTTTAAAACAAGCAACAGAATACTATCAGTTTCAGTGATTAGAAAGCTGAGAACAATGAATGGAACTACCACAACAACAATAAAATTGGAAAAATATTATTAAATTTTCTAGTTAACTATAACATTGAGTCACATAGCCGCAGCAAATCTACATTCATTCCATCTCAGATCTGCTACAAACCAAGTATCACAAATTTAAGGCAAAATGTAAATAATCTTTCTCGTCTCATTTCAAACCTGAGCTCAGACCACAACCCAGTGATTTTTCATATTGAAAACAATATATACACAATTAATCTGTCTCTGAAATTTATATTTAAAATGGCAAATTGGAAAGTATTTGGATAAATCATTGAAGAACAAGTGGATATCAACCCTCTAATTAAAACTACTAATGATATTGAAACTATTAATGTAAAATGACTGGATACTATTACCTAAAGTACCACGTCTTCAATTTTAACTCAAACCACCACCAAGCACTAATTAGAAAAACCACCTCAAAATCCTCTTATCAACTAAAAATTAAGTCACGAAGGTATAAAAAAAAAAAAAAATCTAATTCATAAAATTATCTTCAAAAGAATAAAAACTCATTAATAAAAAACCATCTAAATAAGAGGAGAAATGAGAAATCCTCAATCAATTTCGTCCCGTTGACAAATGTTTATGGTGAGTGCACAAAATACTCATCAACCATTCTAAAGCAATACCACCAATTAAAATTGCATATGTGCACACTAACTCTGATAAAGAAAAGGGAGAATCACTTGTGCAATATCTTCGATTGCTGTAGATCTAGGAACAAAAAACCATAACCGTAAAGTTTATAATCTGGAAAAGAAATTTTTTAAGAAACCAGTACCAATATATAAATAAATAAATAGCTAAAATAATTGAATCAATAAATGTTCTTCAAACCAAGAAATCACCCAGCCAAGATTTCATACCCACCATAGTCGTTAAAAATGTAAGGAAAAAAGGATCCTGCAGAAATTAGAAATTACACACCAATTAGTCTATTAAAGATACTATTCAAGATATTTGAAAAACTTTTCCTATCCAGATTCATACTCTATCGTACCAAAGAGCAGTTTGGGTTCAGAGTTCAGAAGTCTACCCTAGCACAGCTAGCTAGACTTACAGACCATATCACAAAAGGATATAACTATATAAAAAATATCCAAACATGATCATGACATATCAATGAAATTTTCGTGACTTAAACTCAATATGCCAGCAAAAATATCAAAGAATAGCATAGTCCAGGCAATGAAGTTTAGAATACTATAATTCAAAATCGTATAATTAAAAACAATTATAACCTTAAAAATAAAAACAGTAGTAGAGCAATTAATTAAAAATTAAAACTTACTAATTCTATACCATCAATGAAGGGTGTGTCTGGCCAGTCAACTTCAGGAAATCTTTGCATTATGAGTCCTCGACTGTAACCACTTCCTGCAAAATTACATTACATTAATTAGGTAAAGCTAAGCTAGACAGTAGAAGTTAATTGAGGAAGATAATAGATGTAGTAGAAATGCTAATAGTGTTAGAAAAGGTGACTCAATGAAAATTGATGATCACAGAACTATTTATTAGCAAAATCCATTAAAATCTAAATAATGATCCAAAAAAATGTTTCAATTTAAAATTCAAAATAATCTATTTTTTAAAAACATGTTTTTAAATTCACCCCACTTCTTCTTAGTTTTTTCCAGCGAGAATCTAAAAGAGAAACTGTAGCCATTTTGGGAAGAAATGCATGATGTCCAGTTTTCCTTTACCATCATAAAAGATGTCAAGGGACTATGTGCACCTTTCGGCCAACATCTCCGACTTCTGTGTTGTTTGTAGGGTTTGTTCCTTTTATCTTTTTTGTGAGTGCCACCCATTGGCTAACAGGCGTCACGAATGCCCAGGGGGAGGCTGTGAGTGAGTTTTGTATAATTTATCCTTGGAAAAAAAAAAAAACAAAAAAAAAAAACGCTGACCGCACCCCCCGACAAACTTCTCCAAGCTTTCTAAGAATGCATTATTGGAGAGCAGTTGCTGAGGACCGAAGCAACTCGTCAAGGCTCATTGACGAGAATAAGGTTTACAGGTTATTATTGTGTCATTGAAAGTATGCAATAAAAATCTTTAAAAAAATTTTAGAGCTGAAATGGTTTATGGCAATTTATGCCTTCAGGATCCATCGGATCAAATACTGTAATATGAATTTATCTTGAAATTCCATTGGCAATCAGAAACAGTAAAAAAGAAAACATCCAATCCCAGAAATTCCAAATTTAGGTGCGCTGGAGGAGAACTAGAGATGATTTACCCACCAAAATTCCTAAAATTCTGGATGATAGAGAGGCAAATGAACATATAAAGAGGGACATACTGTATATCAATGGTGTAGTTCTTTCTAGATGTCCAGGCAAGAGGTACTTTAACTTGCAATAAAGTGAGGGAGAGATGAAACTTGGTAATGTAGTACATTTCAAAATCTTAAAAAAATTTTTACTAAGTTTGCTACTACCGCTACCATCCTCCTTAAGGAGGGATTGGCTATCTCGAAAAATGGCACCCAAAATCAATTTTTTCTAAACATTATCTGTTTGGTACATACAAGAAAAAAGTTCTGGATAAAAATTATAATGAATTAAATTTCTCTATAACATTTGTTTCAGACTTTTTTTTTTTAAATTAAACATTTTAGAGTTGTGTTATCTTATATGTAGTGCAATGGTTCCCAAACTGAGTGCTGTGACATTCTGGAGTGCCCCAAGCTTATGCCAGGGGTATTGCAAGTAAATGTCTCTTTCTCAAAATACTATAAAGAAAAAATTAATAACAAATATACAGAGTATTCCATGATTTACTTTGCACTGTTTTTTCTTCTTTTACTACACATTCAACTACTCAAAGGATAATCCTGCCGCAAATTTCTTGACAAAAGTGCTGTGAAATTTGTATAGCTTGCAAAGGGTGCAACAAATTATTTTTAGCCCAAGAAGGGTGCAGAGTTGGAAAAAGTTTGTTAACAGCTGGTATAGTATGTTAAAAAATACAGCACGAAGGCCGTATTATCACCTGAAATGGAAGTTATTACTGATTAATTATTAATTTTTAGTTTAATAATTAATTATTTTCATAATATTAATACCAACAATTATTATTCATTATTCACATTTGAAAAATATACAGTTGTCCCTCCCTACTCTGAACCTCATGATATCAAACCCACAAATAATACAAAAGTTTTGTTTTTTTAATACATTTAACTATCTACCATCATACAAATTTAAATTTAAACGGATTCAAATAAGCCCTAAAATCAATAATGAAATTTTAGCCCTTACCTGAAGCAACAAAAGACACAAATATCAGTCTGTAAAATAATTTATAGTAATAGTTGTCGTCTTAAAATATAAAATTTTTAATTGTTATATGCAGGATGTAAGAGATAAAAACGAGTAAACTTCAGGTGTTGATTCTACACCTCAATTGTGACACAAAATTCCTTATTAACCATCATCTAATTTTAAACAATTTCATGGTAAATCAAACTTTGACATTTAAACTTGAAATTATTTTTTAAAAATAATTTTCAGAAAAACACAAAGGATTTTTAATATTAAAATCATTTCATCTCTTTCTAAAAATGATCTTCCATGAAATCTAATGTCACCATTAGAAGGGGTGAGAATAATAAATATCTTGAATGTTTTTGGCTGGATTTACAGATAACGTTCTTCTAAGAGAGATTAGTCTTCAGGACAAAATTCTAAAATTAATTGTGTTGTTTCATTTGAAATTTCAGTTTTCACAGGAAAAGTTATTTAGCAAAAAAATTAATAAAATCAAAAAACTTTTATTCAAAATATTTTTCCTTATTTTCTATACATTTTTCCCAATACCTTATTAATACTTTAATCCCCAATCATAGTCCAAATTCCTAAACAGATGGAAATCTGTTGGAGTTATGTCGGGTGAATGAGGTGGGTGTGGAAGGACTTGTATATTGTAACATAGCTAGCTTTTCGCTGTCTGTGATCAAACATGACATCTGATGCTGACATGTAAGAGTATGGGTCTCTTCAGATTAACCAATGCAGGTTCTTTTTGATGCACTATGTTAATACCACGGCATGAAGTGGATATGATGGTTTCACCTCTGAGTAAAAAGGAGAAATGAATTATTCCTGCCACTGACCACCACATAAAAACCAATAAGTTTTTATAATAGCAAAATTGGTTTTGGAATGTGTCCTGGTCTTTCGCTGATATTTAACCACTGACCTGACTGATGTCTGTTGTCATATACAATCCACTTTTCATCACACGTGATTATCCTTTTGAGAAAAAGCTCGTTTTTTTTTTTTTCTGCCTGGTAAGCAGTAAAACTCATGTCTCATAAAGCTTTAGCAGCTACCGCTCATTAAGTTCATGAGGTACCCATAGATCTACTTTTTTTTACTTCACCAATGGTCTCTCAGTGTTGAGAAACTGTCGATATACTTGTATTTAGTTGGGCTGCAAGTCCTTTAACTGATTGGTAAGGATTTTCTTCCACAGTAAGCCTTAGTTAATTGTCGTCAATTGCAGGTGGAAGTCTTCCTCTGGGGTTGGTTATCCAAATTTGTGTCACCAGCCAAAAATTTTTTCAAACCACCAGCGAATGGTTCATTGTCCATACAACACCCTTCCCTGAATGCCGTGGTAACGTTTCTTGCAGCTTGGGCTGCCGAGTGTCCAAGTTTAAACTCATAAAAAAAAATACTAAAAAATCATGTTTCCAGGGTCATTTTTTATGGCACACTAAACAATGTGCAATTAATTAGAATGATTGTAAATATTATTTAAAAAAATAGAGGATTAATGATGGATCATTTTAATCTATAAACATAAAAGTAATACACAACTTAAGTCCACTAATCCCATTTTGAATTTCTGAAATTATGAAAATGGACATTTCATATGAAAGGACTCAATATAAGCCTTAAATTGTATCATTTCTACTAACCCCGATGGTCTAAAAATTATTAAAAAATCAGTAATCAGGCATGTTTTTCAAGAACCTCCAGAATGAAACTCAATCCGCAGTCTCACTAGCTAAAGCCACCTACTTTCATAATGCCCTTTCCAATGCTCCTGTTTCCAAATCCAAATGGAAAATACTTCGTAACCTATCCCTACCAGAATCCAATAATCTCAGTTCCTTCCATGTGACTCCAGATGACCTTAATGACCATTTCTTATCCTACGCTCATAATTTCTCTACTTCTGATATTCACCACAATTTCAATCCTGAAGACTTCTTTGTTTCACATCTATCCTACAATGAATTACTTTCCGCTGTCCTATTAATCCCACACTAATGATTATGGCCCTAATAATATTTCTTTAAAACTAATAAAATCCAGCCTTCCTGTTGTTATTCCTGTTCTTTACCACATCTACAACTTTTCATTGCAAAACTCCATACTCCCATCTTCCTGGAAAACTGCCCTAGTCCAACTTTTGAAGAACATTTCCAACTCTAGTTCACTGCACGACTTCCGTCCTATTTCTCTCCTATCTAACCTTTCAAAACCGTTAGAACACTTAGTTCAAAATTAACTCTCCAAGTTCCTAGATGAACATTCCCTTATTAATTCTTTCTAATCTGGTTATTCAACGCAATCCGCTCTCCTAAAAATAACCCATGATCTCCAAAACTCCATTGAACACCAAAACCTCACCATCCTTATCCTTCTAGACTTTTCCAAAGTGTTTGACACTGTTGACCATAACATACTCTTTACTAAATTGGATAATCTTCCTCTATCCAACAGTGCCCTGTGTTGGTTCAAATCCTTTCTCTCAAATCGGTCCCAGTATGTAGTCATCCCAGGTCAACCTCCATCTAAGACCCTCCCCCTCTCCTGTGGTGTTCCTCTCTATCTCCTACTCTGTTTGCTATTTACATTAATGACCTTCTCCTACAGATTCATCACTCCCAATACCACATCTATGCAGATGATTTCCAAATATACCTGTCCTTGCCGCCTTCTGACCTATTACCAGCCACAGAGAAATTTCAAGAAGTCTTGGATGGGATTTATGAATGGACGAGAGCTAACAAGTTGAAGCTAAATGCAGAGAAGATGAAGGTAATCTTAATAGGCTCCAATCACCTCCTTAAAACTGTTCCTAATATTCCAACCCTGTTCCTACATGATAGTCCTATCAAATTTTACCCCACCATCAAAAACCTGGGAATAACCTTAAATCAAACACTTTCCTGGAATAACCATGTATCCAATATCTCCCACCGTACCTTTTCCACTTTAAAACATCTAAATTACTTCCATCAACTATTTCCATTCGAAACTCGTAGGCTCCTAGTCACTTCTCTAATATTTCCCCACTATGAATATTGTTGTACGGTAAATGTTGTACGGGCGTCTCTGAAGATCTCGAGGCAAAATTAAAACGCTTGATAAATAGTTGTGTACGACTCATCTTCGGAACCCCAAGGGACGCCTGTTTCCCGTTTTTATACAGAACTGAAGTGGCTTTATCCTCCCTACCATCGTAAGTATTTCCTGGCATCCTTCATCTACCAAGTCATCCATTCCAGCCATTTTTCATACATCTCCGAACTCCTTCAATTCAAATCCTCTATTCGCTCCCACAATACCCGTTCCCAGTCTTCAGATTTATACACAAGGGCCCACCGAACCGCTACCTTCAATAGATCGTTCATTATCCAATCCTCATACTTCAAGGAAACTCCATCCCTTCCAACATCCGTCGCTCCAATACCCTCCCTAACTTTAAATCCTGCCTATTCAATCATTTCTTATTCCTTCAGACTCCATAAAATTTTAAATCAATATAATTGTAAATATTTATATAAACTATTATAGCATTCTTAATTATTTTTACATCGTTCACTTTTTTATTTATTCATTTTTTTTTTATTGTTCAACAGATTAAAGTGAGAAAGCTTATAATCATTTTTTATAATGACTGTTTATATTTCTTTGTATTTTTGTTTGAGTAACTCTGAGGCTCCTCTGCCCTCATCTGTCGATTTCTCTGTATTATTATTATTATATATTCCATACAACACTAATCCTCTCAATAACAAAACTAAGCTTTTATGAGATTAAAGGTTATTAAAAAATGAAAACTGAAGTTTGTGAGCAACTTTAACTAAAAACATATAGATAACAAACAAATACGTTATAAACACTCAAAACAACAATTTTAACCAATCAACAATTTGAAATAACAATACAGCATTTATCTTTAAAAAACAAAGCAATAGTAATAAACAGTAGTATGGAATTAATCCCTCAAATACTAACCAACTGAGCTCTTTCCAGAGCAGCCCTTCATACATAGTTGCTAAGAGCTCTCCAATCAGAGCCTTTTAACAAACTGAATAAATGCTCAGGAGAGCAAGTCCGCTGCCCAAAATATTCTATTCTAGGTTCCCAAGAAGTAAAAGGTATCTTCCTTTTCATTGGAGTTACAGACTGGGCAGTTATATCGCTGCTATCATGTATTCACGGTTTTGCACTTACATTGTGCGATTCTGCTCTACGCTGGAAAATTGACCACATTGATTCCAAATCAAGATTATCGTTTAAATGTGGCATTACTCCTTATACCGTACATAAGCCCGCATACTAAAAAAAAAAATTGGATTGGAGACTTTTTGTCAAGAATACTTGTTTTTCAGATTCCCTTATGCAATGACTGTAGTAAATCTTCTGCACAGATTGGATACATTTGAAGTATCAAGATTAACTCCATAACATTCCTCAAATTCCTGTCACTTCCGGTACTAATAAACTTTCTTTTTTATCACCTCTTTTGGTACGAGATGAGGTAAGCAGATATCTGGCATCTCCATGAATTTTAAAATATAATTGAAGTATGTTTTAGCACATACAATATATATAAATATGTCAGTACATCAAATAAATTCATATAAATAAGTTTGATTCTGGGAAAATATGCTGAAGAACATAATATATCGTAAATTTATAACTGACGAAAAAGAAATATTAAATGTAACAGGAAGAGCAAAGTTAAATTAAGAAGATAACAGATACTATAGGTACCAAGTAGTATTAGAGACAAATTATAGTGTGGTGTTACAAGAATATAACTCATATAACTATCATATGATTATTTATGTTGTTACAGCAAGCGTGGATTAACCTTGGAGTCAGGAGGTCCTCCTGAGGCACACCCAGCCTCAGTACCTCTTAATTAGGTGAAAAACCTGGGGGTTTGGCATGATCCTGATGAAGACACTTTTTTGCACAACCATTAGACTAGAAATAGTATTTCCTAACGAAGTACTCTGACCTAAGTCCCTTCCTTCATGGTTTGTAGATGATTTTATCCTAGACTTATATAATCGTTAAGTAAAATGGAAAGAAAAAAATCTCCTGATTAATCAAATAATTATAATTCTAGCCACAACAACTGCACTTCAAACCATTGAAATTATCGGTAAATATTTCTTAGTAATTTGATAAGATGGTATCAACAAATAAAAAATTCTATCTTAAGATAGGTTAAATATTACTAAATGGAATAAAAGAAACATTAAAACAATAAAACACAGGAAGAGGCAGAACATACACAATTGTCAAAAATGGTTTTTATTGATAAAACTCTGAGGTAATTGATAGTATCAGAGATAAAATAAAAATAAAAACATAATTAATAGTAAAGTAATAAAATTATGCCACCTTAAAACATATATTGAGCATAATATACATAACCTAAATAAAAACAATGTAACCTCCTTGAGAAATATTTGAGCATGGAAGCAAGTAAACTTGGAATTTTGTATTAAAGATTGATTTTCACGAAATACTATTAAATGATACATTATTAAATGTACATAAACCGAATTCCTCTCCTCAGGAGAAAAATATGATTAATTTAAGAAAATGTAATGTATTTCACTTCTTTTGTATTTATGAATCAAAGAATAAATTTTTTCAACAGAACATTAAATAAAGTGTATATTTCTTACAGAAAATTGTAATAAATTGTTAATAGATTACCAACACTCCTACTTACTTTCTTTTTCGTGATCATATCCAACTACAACGAAATAATCAGCCAGTCGAGACATTACTTCTACAGGATAAGTGTAGGCTATCTGTTTTTCTGATAACTGGATATAATAGACACCATCTTCGTATCTTACAATATCAAACCTAAAGGCTACACACTGTAACAGGCATAGCACATCAACCAAATACTGAGACAGCAACACAAATCGATTTAAAACGTGAATGGGCCAAAGAGGTTTTCTATTTAATCCGATTATTATGTATAAGATCGTTACATTATTATTTACTTCATATTATAATTTTATAATGCTATAAGCTGTATTAAAATTAACATTTCTGCCAATTACATATCGTTAGGTAGATCAAAGATTTTTTATTATGAAGATAGTCCGGATGGTGGTCAATAAAGGTACAAGATAGTAAAAAAAAATTATTTAATACTAACCCGAGTTAACATTATATGGTATATTTAAACTACATTACATGGTATATGGTATATTTAAACTACCAATACGTATGTTTTAACAAATGGGGGGTTAGTGCTGCTCGCGTCCGTATCATTGATACACGTGCCCCCTGGATAGCGCTAAATGAGCAGTAGCTGTCGCCACAACAGCCCACAAAATATGACGACTACGGCACTTAACCGTAATGCAAACGGCCTTTCTAAAAACTCGAAGCTCAAAATTATTTTTTGGAATGCTGGAGGTCTAACACATGATAAACTTACAGAATTGAAGATTATTTTGAAAAAATATAATATTGACGTTGTTGGTCTTTGCGAATGTGGAGTTACAACTGAAAAAGACTTTATAAGTATAAAAGGATACCAAATGAAAATATTGACTCGTGGACGTCAAGTGGCCTCAGGAATGGTAGTTTATGTTAAAAACCATCTAGTCGCTAAAATCGATATAATTACGACTATGACAGCAACAGAAAAGTCTGAGGTGATGCTTGCCAAAGTATGGAATAGGAGATGCATGAGGAAGATCCATTTTATCTATAGCCCATCGGGAAACAAGCTGCCTCTTGAAGATCTTTTGGAAGGCTGGGATGAACACTCATTACTGATGGGAGATGTTAATGTTCACTCATGGATTTGGGGTTATAAAACGAATAATCAGGCAGGTGATGTAGTTGAAGATCTTATCTATTCGGGACAATGTGATTTCGTAGATAATGTGCAGAAGCAACCAACATTTCTCTCCTATAAAGGTGACCAGACGCACCCTGACATTGTTCTCTGCCATCCATCACTTACGCGGAAAATTAAACACGATCTCATTTCACCGCCGGGTGGAGCTGGTCACAAAATCTTAATTATAGAAGCTGAAAGTCGAACATTACGCACTGAACACAGGGAATCTCGTTTTCCTCGTTGGAATCTGAAAAGAGCAAGATGGGAAGATTACAGGAGAGATATGAACATCATGATAAAGGAGGACATTCTGGGCCCAAATGTTGATCAAATTGCCCAAACTCTAACAAAAACTATATTGAAATGTGTCCTCCGAATTATTCCTCGTGGACAAGTTCGAAAATTCAAACCTTACTGGAATATCGAGCTAGAAAAGTTAAAAAAGGGAAAAGATGAAGCTCGTAGCCGTGCAGAGAGAATAGGGCTACGGTCAGATATGGTGGTGCTAAGAAAGACAAGTGCCCAATTAAGACATGCCATTATCTGTTCCAAAAGACAGGGAGAGAAAGAAATACTTTATTCATTCATGCTGCCCAAATACATCGGGTTGCTACATTACACAGCATACTGATCAATCCGTGACTGGACAAATATAAGTTACATATTTTTACATGATATAATATAATACATAGATAACATTTTTTTTTTTCCTTCCACAGTTTTCTTTTACAATTAATACCAGTCTACAAACTAACTACAAGTTTTTCGATTTATTCCTTTTCTTTTTCTTTCCCTTCCATTTTATAACCCCCTATTTCATTTGATCAACAAATTCCCCTATATAACAAGTATTAAAATATTTAAAATAATAAAAAATAATAACTTTCTGAAGGAGATGGACTTCAGGAAGGATGGAAAGAAGGCTCACGCTTTTATTTTGGGGATAAATGGAGAGAAAATTATAGAATATGAGCCTATTAAAATAGGGAACAAGTTAGTTACTACTGAGAAGGATATAGCTGAAGTGTTTTGCAAGAACTATTGGAAGATCAGTAATTTTACACTTCCAGAAAAGATTAAAAACCACGACTTATTAGAGAATCCAGGTTGCTTAAATTTAGATAATAGCATGCTTTTCTGTTCACCCTTTTCAAAATTGGAACTGGATGTTGCTCTGAGCAAACTAAAAATGGAGAAAAGTGCTGGTCCAGACGGTCAATTGCCTGAATTCTTGAAAAACTTGGGAGAGAAAGCTAAAGATATTTTTTAAGATTTATAAATTTTACATGGAAAAGCCATGTCCCAGCACAATGGAAGAAAGCGGAGGTACTACCCATCTTAAAAAATGGAAAACCAGCCGACGATATCAACGGTTACAGGTGTATCTCTCTCACGAGCACACTCTGTAAACTGGTTGAACGAATGGTTATAGCGCGTCTACAAGAATATCTTGAGCCAAAAAACTTCTTTCTGACAGACAGGCGGGTTTCAGGAAGACGAGAAACACGGTTGAGCAGGTCATCAGATTCTCTAAGGAAGTGAAAGATGGCTTCCAAAGAAGACAACATACCCTTGCAGTGTTTATTGATTTCCAAGCTGCTTTCGACTGCGTATGGAGAAAAAAACTTATTACTAAGTTGAAAGGTATAGGTATAGGTGGCAATCTCCTCTTATGGATTCGATCTTTCCTGGGACAGAGATTTATTAAGGTCCGCTATGGTAGTTCAGTGTCCAGTTATCGGCAAACCAAACAAGGTGTACCACAGGGCTCAGTCCTAAGTCCTTATTTATTTCATATAATGATTAATGATCTAGTTGAGAGGATAATGATTAATCACTCTCGGATCCAAGCACTTCTTTTTGCGGATGACCTGGCTATCTGGGGAACAAGTTCTAGAGTGGTCTGGAAGAAACTCTAAATAAAGTCATGAACACGCTACACGACTGGGTGAAAGAAAATGGAATGACAATTAATCCACGAAAAACTGGGTCTCAAGTGTTTAGCCTTAGTACAAAAAAACATGAGGTTCATTTATACTTTAAAGGCGAAGAACTAACCAGAACTGATAAAGCAAGCTATTTAGGGATCACACTGGACTCTAAGCTGACCTGGCTAAAACAAATCCATAAATCAACTCAGAAAGGACAATCAAAACTGAAGCTGATAAAAAGGCTAACAGGGACTAAATGGGGAGCATTCCAAGACGTACTCAGTACGGCCTACGATTCTTACGTACGGCCTAATCTGGAGTATGGAGCTGAACTTTTAATAACCTCCTCCAAAGCAGCGTTAGAAAAGTTAGACAAAGTTCAAAATCAAGCCTTACGCATAATCACTGGCGGTGTGAAATCGACTCCCATTACAGCTATGGAACTCCAAGCAGGTCTTGAATCCTTATAGGATAGGAGGGAGAAAACTGCTCTGTGTCTTTATGAAAAGCTTATGCGACGAGAGGAACACTGGTTGGATTATCGTAAAGCGAATGAATGACTGAGGTCCCATTGCACTTTTCTTTCAAAAACTGAGGAAATGCTTCACCAGATAGACCTACCAACTGATGAAAGACAGAATATAAGTATCTCCTACATACCAAAGCACGATTCCGCTGAAGTCTACGGGCGACTCAAACTAGCATGTGGTCGTATCAAGAAAGATTGCACTGAACCCGCGCTTAGAGCTGCTGCACTAAAAACAATTTATGAGCTATACTCCATGGAGCAGTGGCTACACATTTATACCGATGGGTCTGCGTCCGGTATTAACAAGGGAGCTGGAGCAGGTGTATACTTAATCAACTTCCAATTGTCATTTCCCGTTGGAGCTGGATGTGATAATTATGATGCAGAAATGCTTTGAAATCTGCTTTTGATGAAATCTGCTTTGCGATGGAAGCCACTATTGAATGCAATGACAACACGGTAATCTTCAACTCCCAAGCCGTAATACAAAAATTAACAACACCAGGTGCTGCAGAGTCACCCACGGAAGAAAAGTGCAGAAACATGGCTGCTATCATGAAGAAAAGAGGAAGGGCTATAGCTCTGCAGTGGATACCAGGCCATGTTGGCATAGACGGTAATGAGCAAGCTGACAAGTTGGCTAAACTTTAATTACCGGGATTTACGCCCTCGCCGAGTCGGACCTTCCCTGTTTGATAGAAGAAGAGAATTATCCCTTCTTCAAGGAGTTCATTTACGGGTGGAAGGAGGTGGTGGGCCCCACTCATTACACGATGGGAAGGACTTGACCGCCCAACATCGGCGAGCCACGAGAAGATGAGAAAATTACGAAATAGTAGAGTTTGGTAAACATAACCTAATGAGAACATTTTCACAGTTTCAGTGTTATTATGATTTAATCATTTCTGATAATTATGTCACTTTTGCCTATTATATTGAAATTATGTACGCCACTAAGATTATAAAGCAATCTACAATAATTCTGTTTTGTCTTAAAAGTTTTGATTATTTCATTGATCCGACATTAATAGAATTTTAAATTATTAATCAATTCAATATTTTCAATTATATTCTTTTGTATTGAGATTTCGGAATGTAAAAATACAATTATAAATTGGGTAAGACTTTGTTTTTTAAAGGTAATGTTAGATTAGTGAATTGCCTGCTATTTTATGCTTTTAGTATAATGTCGTCCGGAAATGTGTGAAACAACGGTGTTTTTCGTATTTGATACTTTAATACTTGCTACTTAAAAAAAAAAAAAAACTCTATATGTGAAAATTTAATTCTTAAAGCGATTTTTGAACACATTAACAGCTGAATGGTTTCACGATCTACCAATGATAAGAATACATAACCTTCTCTTATTTTTACTTGTACTTTTTCAATAGTACAAGTGAACTCGCTTATTCCGGTACAAGTATTAAGCTTGTACTTTGTAACTTGTACACTTGTACTTTTTTACTTGTACTATTAGTTCCATTATGAAACAGGGCCCAGGAGGGCTGGACCAGCCTGGTAACTGCAGGAGGCACCCAGAGGGATCCAGTGGACAAGGTGCAGCTCCATCAAACGTAGCGATGGGCTGCACCACAATAAAAAAAAAAAAATTAATTGAATAATTAACAGAAGAATAAAAAAGGAAAAAAAAAAATTGGTGATCCTAGGGTGTAGTGCCATGCGCAAACCTCAGCGCACTACCCCACTGCTCCCGCACCCCGTATGGCAGATATGGCAAGGTAGGGGGATAAAAATAAAAACAAAACAAAAAATAAAAAAAAGTTAGCTAAACTTGGTTGTGCAGAGTACCAGCCTGTTCTACCACTTTCCTACAGAAGGGTGAAATCTCTTATAAGCTCTTATTGTAAGACAGAACAAGTGCTAGACACAAAGTTCAAGCGGAAGGAAAGAAGTGGGAGAGCCTACTGGGTAAGGATAAACGAATCCCCGGCAATTTTAGCAGAGCTGAGAGAGTGGCCTGTTTTCGGCTAGAATCAGGACATGATCTGCTCCAAAAACACCTCCATCGAATTGGCATCGTAGATTTCCCGAAATCTTCTCTATGCAACATGGGGGACATGGATGGAGACCATTTTTTGGTGTGTGTTGGTCTGGAGGATGTTGAGCGAGATGCGGACCAACTAAGAGGAAGAATCAAATTGTATTGGGCTGCGAGAGGGAAAATGCCGTAAAAGCCCACTTCCTGTGGTGTAGGAAAAAAAAAATGTTTTAACAAATTAAAATTTGAAAATAGATCTTAAACTCTATTTTAATAATATTTACAAAGTTTTAAGTTAAAAGTACACCAGGTTTTGATGTTTTAGCCCAGATGTTAATATATATATATATGATGTTAAACGCTTCACTATTTACACATCTGCAAGTTTCGCTACCCCGTTTGATGACCATTCGTGCTTGCTGATTTTTCCCCTGAAGTAATCATTAAAAATGTAGTCACCAATATAAGCTGAATATGGTAGCTCATGAAGATGTAATAGATCCCTTGGAATTTCAACAATTCACCACTGATAATTACTTCACAATCATATCCTCTGATATGTTCTTGGTTGGATATGAACAAACCCTATGATGGTAATGAAGAGTTCTGGTGGGTTGACTTGTGATCGAGGTATAAAAAAAATAACGAACTGAGATCTCACTCGTTGGATTTTGGGGTTAGCAGCATTAAAAAGTGTCTATGATACAACTTAATGCAGATGATAAGAATAATAGTGGTGTTGATAAACTAACTGAGTGGTTTTCTAGTCACTATCGTTTTGCAGTTATACTTAATATCAATAATCCTTCAGAACTGGGATAAGTAGTACTTTTTTCAGGCCTCTGGCACTTTTTCTATATTTCAGCTGGTGTTGAAGAGCTTGAGGAGACGCTTCTTAGCTTGGTGCCACAGGGTAATGAGAAAATCATTTAGAATACCGTCAACATCTAGGGTACTCTTCTATTTCAGGTAGTTGATGGCATTCCATCAGTTCTAACACCGTTCACTATGTTGGTCGAGCTCCTCTTCTTTACACCTTGCAGCCGAAAATTTTCTTTTCTTTTTTTCCTTATTCGGTTCTTCTAATATTAGTAAATCCGCTCTTACATATATGATCAACGAGGAAATCTGCTGCTTTTGATAAGATTTCTATGTACTTCCACGAACAATGGGATGTTCTTCATTGTTTTATCAGATAGCGATTTATCTAATTTCCAGAGCTTTCTTTCCTCTCTGTCCATGTTTAGGCCCTCTGGTTTTTTTTCCTTTTGCATTCTCATAACGCAGTCCGGCTGTTGCTCTCTCTAATCTCATGTTGCTATGAGTGGACGGAAGTCTTTTTACCTCATCCCGTAACTGAGAGACATTGTTTTCCAACGTGTTTAGCTCCTCCGTCCCGTATGTACCGCTTTCTGCAATCTCTAGGGATTCTTTGTTTTCAAGTTCTTCAAGTGTTCTTCAGTGATCAACTGACAATTACATACTCTGACTTGTAGTTTCCTCTCTCCAT
>NW_027112337.1:3860-4191 GCF_000696795.3 Halyomorpha halys | reverse complement strand
TCAATTCCCCTATCTCCCCAGTGAATCGTTCCAGATCGGAGACAGCTTTTCTCAGGTCTTGAGCCGTTGCAGTGCGTACCTTGACCCATTCTAGGGTTGTGGCGTGAGCTCCTGCTAATGAGACTTCCAGTATCGGGTCCATCTCCGGTGGTTGGGTAACTACTTCAGGAGGTAGTGGAATGTTTTCAACTGGAGGTGGTTGGTTTGCCACATTAAAATTGTCCAGGTTTAGCACAGGCGCTCGTACTAAGTTAGAAGTCATAGTTCCAAATTCCGACCAAAAACGATAGAAAAGAAAAAAGAAATAATACTAACGAAATTGTTTCTGCAG
>NW_027112337.1:0-360 GCF_000696795.3 Halyomorpha halys | reverse complement strand
TAACGTACGGGTGGGGGCGATTAATAGGGAAGGGAACTGGAGGCAGGGCATCATGCAGGAGTTTGAGGATATTTTCTTTAGAGAAGGGGAGGTGTTATCAGCAACGGGGGAGACGGTGCATAAAATAGAGCTAAAGCGGGAAAAGATAACGTATGTAAAGGAACGTAGATATCCACAGGCACTACGTGAGCATATACGGGAGGAAATTGAGAACTTAAGGGAACAAGGCATTATCGTGAATAGCACTTAGCCCTATAATAGCCCCTTATGGGCTGTAAAGAGGAAAGCAGTCGCGGGGGAGCAGTACCGAAAAGGAGAAGTACCGAGTAGTCATCGACTACCGAAAATTAAACGAGAATA
>NW_027112336.1:266007-268619 GCF_000696795.3 Halyomorpha halys | reverse complement strand
GTTAGATCTTTTTCCTTCTTCTCTTTTTTTGACATTGTGCTTTCGCCAATACTGGTTATATTATATAATAAGGTTATATTATATATATAAGGTTATATATATAATATTTTTTGTTCAGTTCTAAATTTTCGAATATGAGCGCCCCCTCAAAAAATTCCCCAATCCACAATTGATTGAAAGATAAATTACATTTATTGATTATAACACGCTATAGGTACATAAAGAATCGTATAAATTCACATTTAAATAAATATAGATGATTATCAACAACTAAAGATATACCCTCCATTACGGATCATCAATGTCTTGGAAAAAGGAATACTATTTCTGAAATATAACAACAAAATGAGGGGAGGAAGATTGCGGTCTGCACTTGATGAGAAACATTCTATTTTCCACAATCTTTAGAGCTGAATGAAATAAATAGTTGTTTGAACTTCGAGAAAGAAAAAGGCGATTTTTTCCAGTTTATAAAGTCAATGAAAAAAAAAATTAATTTGTTATCAATCGTATTTTAACAAATGAAGAGCTAAAAATGATTTCCAAATACTGTCGTCGAAAAACAAGTAAGCTTAAAAAGTTTTGAATAGAATCATTTTGTTATAAGGTTCTGACCAGGGTTATTTTATTATTGTTATTATTACGTTAATTGTATGCTCAATAATAACCTCTTAATAATTTCTACTGATCAAGATAGTTAAAAAATTATTTTTTTTTTAAAATTTATATATTGCTATTTACAACTGTATTTACATAAAAACAAATTAAGTAAAATTGATGTAAGATCAAACGGGTGTGATACAGACATGTAGAGACACTACCCATTGGTAGCACTCTAGAAGAATATTTAATTTTTTAAATATTTTTATATCTTCTGAAAAGTTGGGATTTGAAAGCTTTAATTCGTGTTTAATAGATATAATACAGTCCGAATCAAAAGTATTCCTACACCTGCTTTAAATAAAATGCAATAAAAAATATTGATATTATTTGCAATGGGTCTCTTACATAAATAACACCTTTTAATAGTACATCAATGCTTTAATAAAAAAATATGGTTTTGATAATATAAACCATATATAATTGAACTATAAATAAATTATACAAAATAATCAAATAATGACATAAGCATTAGTACACGTCATTTCAATTATATTAAATTGATGAAACAATTTTCAATATTACTTAGTGTATCACTAAGTAGGTCACCTTCACCACTTATTGTGTATTGAAGACGCTGTAACATTGTATTAAATAGTTTTTGTGCCATTGGGGAATGAATTTTTTTCCAAGGCTTTTTAAAAGCATATAAATTGGAAAATTTCTGATTCAACCCATCCGACAGTTTTACAGTATCTCTGTAGGATCACTTAGATATTGATTCTACAAAGCTAAGTTGAAGAGTTGTCCCTTATTTCTTTTTGGGGTCGTTATTCTGCTGAAAAATTTGTCATGTCATCATATTGTATATGATGATAAATTGAAAAAATATCACTTCAGCAGTATTCATATAATCATAGGCAGGGCCGTAGGCGAAGGCAAAATTAACCATGAAAATCCCCTTTTTTTGAGGATGGTGTAGATTACCAAGAAATGAAAATTCCAATTGAGGTTCAGCTTTTCTTTGATAATAACCGAGTTATTATTAAGATTAACATTAAAACAATTTTCACAGAAATTCTAAAAGATTGTTCAGACCCCCCACCGGTATTGGGGGCACAGATTTTTCAAATCAGGGCACAGAAGGCCTTTCTACAGCTCTGATCCCAGACCAAGAGTGATATCTGGCACATTTAGTAAAACTATCAATATCTCTTGTATAATAAGGATGGAATATCGGAAGCAAAATATTGATAATGATATCAATTTCGATAACGGTTAACAATATCTATATCAATATTATATCGGCGCTAAAATATCGAATTTTGTTCATCAATTTGATACATATACGGATGTACTTTTTTAAAAATTTGTGGAGAAATTTAATTATTTGAAAAAGTGATATAGTGGAGGAAAATATCGATATTCTGATATTATCGGTTACAAAATAACAAACATCCGAGACTAAATATCGATATTTATATCCTATCTCTATTGTATAATAATGTGCACCCTTCTGCGCAGGAAACGTAATACGTTAATAACGATTCAAAGACAAATTAAATATGTTCCTAGTGAATCAGAAATATCTCGGATCAATTCTTTATATATAATTAATTTGTGTACTCTAAGGCTAAATAAAACTGCTTAGGACTTCAATTACAGATAGAAAATAAAGAAAGAATGTATCAGCAATCTACAAAAAAGGCCTTAAAACAAAAAGTTATATGGTTGAGTGTTGAGACTATCTTTTGTATATTAGAACTAAAGATATTGCATTCTCATAGTTTTCATAGTACCCGATGCTCTCTTCTAGTCCACTTTCGATTGTTCAGCCGAGATTGCTGAATGCGCGGATAGATTGGGCGTTGATCAGGGGCATCGGAGTGTGAAAGCTCTACGACAGTCGCTACGTGAAAGTGCGTTCGAGGAATGGGCTAATTGCAGGTGGCAGTATTGGAGTACGCCATTTCAAAGAGACCCCGAGAGCAAATAAGTTTATATACGATAAA
>NW_027112336.1:245557-265257 GCF_000696795.3 Halyomorpha halys | reverse complement strand
TTTTATTTATTTATTTACTACTTTGTTATTTTTTATATTATAATATTTGTTATATAGGGGAATTTGTTGATAAAATGAAATAAGGGTTGTAAAATGAAGGGGAAAGAAAAAAAAATGAATAAATTGAAAAGCTTGTATTTAGTTTGTAGACTGATATTAACTGTAAAAGAATACTGTAGGAAAAAAAAATGTTATCTTTCTATTATATTGTATCATATAAACAAAATGTAATTTATAAATTTATATATGTCCGATCACGGATTGATCAGTATGCTGTGTAGTGTAGCAACCCGATGTATTTGGGCAGCATGATTGAATAAATTTCTTTCTCTCTCTCCCTTCCTTTATTACGCTTAGCAGAGACAAAATTAAAGTTTGAATATTTCTTTGCCATTTAACGCGCCGAGCCAGATTCATTCAACGGTGTAGGGATGTTCTGAAAAACCAATAAGATAAGCATCACAAAAATAATATTCTGAAAGCTTTGAATGATGTGAATTAAAGAAATCTTTAAAAAAAAGAAATAATCAAATAATCAAATCTAATATAAACCATGTCTTTCCTGCCTTAAACAAAGTCTTCTCTCGCTGATTTAAGAGCATTACGGATCGCAAAAACAATTGCACAGCTCATACAAAGTGGAGGTTCACCAATTGCTGGAAATAAAAAGTTATTAGACATTGAAAATAGAATAAGTAATATTAAATAACAAAAAATATATCACACTGATGTAAATTGAATGCAACAGAAAAAAAAAAACTACAATATTTTATTCAAAAGTGGTAGTAATAATAATCATCTATTCCCTGTTCGGTAGTTTTTCATTTGGATGTTCCTTAATAACGTAGTCAAATCGGTAATTTATGTGCAAGCACAGCCCAGCGACGTGAACACGAATTGTTGAAACCAAATCAAGGCTTTATGCTCTGACTTTATAAATAAGATTTACTTCATAATTATAAGTTGAAATGAAATCATAACTCTTTATTGATTATTTATTTTCTGGTAACCCCCATTGTCTTGCATATGAAAGCAAGTAGAACTAATTAAAGTAGAAATAGGACTTTTTTACTTTCACACTTACGTGGAATATATAGTAAGGGAAAGCATTGCGACAGAGCAAAATTTCGATGGAAATAGATATTTTGAAGTCCTTTTCAGAGCGAAAAACCTAATTTTGCAAAATGATCCGTGTCTGTGAAGAGTCTAGCTCAAACACAAAAAATCGTACAAAAGTGAAATTGCATATTTAAGGTGAGTATATTCCTAGGATTTGACAGCAACATTTTCGCTAAAATCGACGTACCGGAAGTTCTTCTATATAAAATCGATTTTTCACATTTTTTCGATTTTCTCGGTAACGGTTCATACGATTTTGATTAAAATCAATTACTTGCGATGTCAATGTAGAATTAAATGGTCTTTAATATCAGCTTGGTCTTATCCTCATTGAAATAATATGACGGGGCATAAATAACGAATAAAAAAAAAAATCTTCAAGTAAAGGTGCCTCTACACGTTTGCCAAACAATGGCAAATTCGTGCATTATGGAGCAAGCGTGTGGATTGGTTAGTTGGATTGGCTGGTACAAGTAGGCCTCAATTTGCGTCCGACCCGGCGGTTGTCAGTTTTTGGGCACAAATAAATGGGTGCTTGTGCTACATCAAACACATTGTTGTGTTTGTTTTCAATTTGTATTGTTTTAGAAATGTCAAAAGATGAATGTTTGAGGTCTCCGTGTTTTAATCAGTTGAAGAATTTCCCCAATGTTTGGATTCAATAATTATCTCTTGTTTAAGACTATATTTTAAAATTATACCGATTCGGTGTAAGTACATTGTTTTAAATCTTGTTAATTAGCTTTAGAAGTTTATTTTTGATTGAACATAGCAGTAATATATATTTATGGAGACATTATATGTTTAATTAATTAAATTAAAAAGTTTCTGATAAAAATTCTAGAAGGAAGGTGGAATTTATAGGTTATGTAGTTTCATTTTTACGAATTGTCTGATATTTACGTTTCTTTTCATTTCGCCAATCTCCATTCCGTTCCTTTTTATTATGAACGTAGAATAAATCGAAAGTAATGGGCGAAAAAACAAACAGACATGTGGATACCGACGTTAGCTGCTTCCTTTGTTTACCAATAATTTGTACAAGTCTTGGATTTGCGGCAAGTTGCAAATCAACAAACATGTACATCCAGCGTAAAGTACATTTAATTTTGTTTATTTGAAAAAATAAACAGTTCTCATTGCTAGGAATAATATAAAATGTTAAATAATTTTATGAATAACTAAATCTGATTCGAACGGGAAATGCTGAAACTTCCCGATCTTTCCCGACTGCATTACGGCTTCGTTTATCTTTTGTTTAACTGTTGTATTCTTGCCAGAAACAAAATTTATATTTGTTATTCCCGTCTCGAGAAGTCCTAATCTTTTTCCTATCAATTGACTAAAGATTTTTTTTTGTTTTTAAAATTACAAAAAATAGAGATAACTAGATTAATTATTTATTATATGATGGTTTGAGAGAGGTTTATTTTATTATCAACAATTTGCAGGCTAATTGTGCATGTCACATATAACTTTTTTTATAATATATCCTAAATTTAAAAATCTTTTTTTACAAACAAACTTCTCTTTCACCTATATTTATCACTTAAAAACAGAACCTACCTTCAACCTTTGAAGGTTTTAAGAACTTTTGAAGGTAGGTGCTGTTTTTAAGAGATAAATATAGGTAAAAGAGAAATTTATTTGTAAAAACGGATTTTTAAATTTAGGATATATTATAAAAAAGTTATATGTGACATGGGCAAATAGCCTGCAAATTGAGATTTAAAAACAATGACATCAATGTTGAAGGTCTTCTTGAGAATGGCCTGAGGGCCGAAACGTTGGAGAGTTATTAAAGAATAAAGGTTGAGAGTAAAAAAGGATCAAAATTGTGTAAATTGATAATAAAATAGATATAACTTCAACACTAGCCCACCAATCTACACAAAGTTTGGGGACGTATGGAGGCTGGTAACAGAGAATTATGTAATGCGCGCACCGCATTAGAGTTTCCCATTTTATGATTGAATCCACAACTGTCTCAGAACCGGAAAATTAAGACAATTTATGAAAGGCGTGAGGAACAAAATCATCCAGCGGCAACATTTTTGTTCTAAATATTATAATTTTTTCTTTATTATATAAGCTCTCCCATCTATCTCCCTCCGGCAGGCCGTACAAATGTTATAATCGAATTTTAATTCGATTCCGTTGATATGAAGTTGAAATTCGGAACACAAGGAAAGAGGTTTTATTGACTTTGTAATCAATTTAAGAAGTTGATCAGAGGAGTAGGGTCAAGAAAGAAAAATATATAGGTGAGTAAAATTTATTTAAATGTTTATCGACGTTTTGGCCTTCAACAGAGCTAAAAAAGAAAAAGATAGCAAACACAGGACAAGAATAATATTACCGAAGATGTCTAAATACACTCCACTCTAAAAATTACATCGTCTTAATTGAAGGATTGGGTTCTCCCCTTTTGCCAATAAACGATCAAGTTTTTCATGCTCTGTGTTGGATGATTATAGAACGTCGAAAGTATAAGGTAATACTCGAAAAGCCCATCAATTTATAGCTTTAATAACATGGTCAGAGATACGTTTTCAAGAATTTCCGGTTCGTCGTCTAATTTTTTTTTAAAATTGTCTTTATTATTTCTAGAAATTTTATAAGTATGCCCAATTCTAAATATTTTTTTAATAATCTGAATTGGTTAGTTGATTTATTGTTCATTGGTATTAAACTTCTAGTTTAATTTGTTATCTCTCTTCTTTTAACATGGATTAAGACATGGCTGATTTTGATAATCTTAGCACAAACATTTCCTAGAAGTCTGTTAGAGATTCCTAAGTGATCCATTAACCAATTTTTATAAAATTTGGGTTCATGATATCAATAGAACGACATGATTAAAAAAAACAAAATAAAAACGTCTTAATAATATAAGCTGGTACAGGAAAACAGTGCTCAACTTGTGCTGCTCTCAATGTTTTCAATTACAACTTTGAACACGACGAAATAAACTTCAGACCCATGTAGTTGAGCATGTTAAGGCCCAAGGACCTATCATTTTCGTGTGAAGCCAGTGAGGGTTGATTTTTATTTATTTTGTGGAGTTCCCACAGAATAAACCTGGTCCTTTTCACTCTGAATAGAATAGGTTAGTGATCTGGACAGGATTACCTGTGGTAAGTTTAATTCAGCTCCCCCATGATGGCCTAAACCCATTTTGACCTGGCGAGAGTGTACTGTTCGGCAGTAGTTGTGATTACATCTCCTGACTTATGAAATATTTTATAATATATACGCTTACTTACTTCTTCTAACTTATAAATATTTATTATACGTCAGAAGAACTAAATTATAATTCTTAGACTCTGTAACCTGAAAATAGATCGGAAGCATTTATTTATAAGAAATCGTTTAATAGTTAATGTGACTAGAATAATAAATCGTGAGATACTTTTATTTATACCTGAACATGTCAAGTACAATATTGACTATCAACGGACTGCCTGACTGTTATATAAATTAAACAAATAGCATAGTAGTACAGCTCTATCCATCCTTTCCTCATATATATTATACAGCGTCAACAATCTTCCCATAAATTTATATTTGTTAAAGAGGGAAAATAAAGAGAGAAGATGTATTGGGTTTCAAGGATAAAATTATATTTAGATATATGGATAAATAACGGGAAAAAATGAATAAAAAAAAAATATGAAAAAATGATGAAAATGTAGAAACAAAAAAGTAAGTATATCTATAATATTTTTTAAATTTACTATACTATGCCTATATATTAAATATATTATTAGAATTAAAACAATTGTCTAACTAGGTATAAATATGACTTCAAAAGCTTAAATAGTTAGTGATTGTTTTTAAACTGATATCCATAGATTTAAAGCATTTAATATGACTTGTGGCAACACCATACGTACCTGTCTAAAGATAATTTGTTTTCATAATATTTTTCCACAACGGATGGAAATATCGATAAAAAGCATACATGGGTCCATTTCATTTCCAGTTGGTGTGTTAGACTCATAAATAGAAAAAATCAAAACAAGAGGATAACTTTAATGATTTTTCCCCAATTTATTTATACCAGATAACCTAATAACACACACAAATATAAAGAAATTATTTAGATAAAATACATCAATATAACTTCAAACACATACCCCAATGTGCTTGAGGGAAGTGAAAAATCCCTGTCGAAGTCGCGGGTAATTTATTTTGAAACGAACGGCTGGGAATCGGTCACCTCCGGTGTTTCTCGGCTCCGTTCGGGACCATCAGTATACACTCGTCAGGAAAAAATTGGCTTCGGCCATTTTGGGGAAGCTGAAGTAAAATTCTATCCAAAATTTAACAAATAGCCATCATTTTCAATAAACATGTCTGTACTTCCATCCACCATAGATTTAAATAATACTCCAGTCCTTTTTGCCAAAACAGTTAAATACTTTAGGCCTGCATGTCACTTTAGTCAGCAAACTATTAAGTCACTTAAGACTGCAAACTATTAAGAGTCACTTTAAACACCACATCAATTCGAAATTGGAAAATTGTATATCAAATGTATCCATACTTTAATCAAAAATGAAAATTATCCAGTAGAAATAAATTGATACAATATAAAGCGGTACTAAGACCCATCATAACTTATGCCTGCCCCATATGGAGCTTTAATAAGTTCAACAAATATAAAATAAATACAAGTATTTAAAAAAAAAATGCCTCAGAATCATTAATAACTATCTATATTATACTAGAATATCTAAAATGCACACTGAATTAAATATAGACACCTTACAGGATATCATATATAAACTGACACAGAATTTCATCCAGTCCAGCCCCAACTCATTAAACCCTCTATTCAGAGAAATAGGAAATTACACTAAAACTACAACTTGAAAATATAAACAACAGAACTAAACATATATTATGTAAACATATAAAAGTTGATTTCCAGAAAAAAAAAGTTTGAATAAGTTACTTTGTAATTAAAATTGGGGAGTAAGAGGAACAAACAAAATAAAAATGAGAAACATATTTAAGAGAATCTTGATAGTCATTTTGACATTATTCCTTTAAAATATTTCCAAAAAATTAGGCTAAACAATCAACAATTTTATACAATACTACTTTAAGGATTATCTTGTATTTTAGGGGTTAGTATCCTTAAAACATACTGATTATTTTTATCTACATTGTCACTAATACCAATTATATAAGTTATAGGATTTAATATTCTTTTGATGAATTTACCCCCAAAATAATTCACTTTTTCACTGTATTGGAGGCCAGAGTGGACTATGCCACACTTACATGAAAATTTAGTTTAAAATATAAAAGAAATGTATGCCATGTCTAGATTTTATTAATTTCAAAACTATTCAGGAGATATGTCCAGTTGAACCCACAAAATCACAAATGAGTGTGTCATATCATAAATTCCATATACTATATATTTGGTACTATAGGTACTTATTTATACGGAAATGGAGTATGCATCCTAAAAAAAAGTTGATTAGTTTAGAAAACTAAATGTTGGGCAAACAAATATTCAGTATAGTATTGATCTCAAGTGGCTTTTGGTCACTATACAATTGTTAACTGCTAACTAAAATGTAAGGATTCACTTCTTCAAACTGGTCTAAAGCAGTTTGAGAAAAATTACATTAAAATCATATTGGTCTTAAAATTACAGCTGGAGAGTATAATATTGTCACAAGATATGACTACAAGAGTAAGGTTTTTTATGGAAACATGAACTACAAATACACTAGGAAGTAACTAGTTATTGGTTATAATTGTTGTTTTTAAATGTTTATTAAATATACCAGCAAAATTAAATTTATTAATAGTATTGTTGGGATAATTAAAATATTTTAATGTAGTTGAAAATTCAGGTCAAAATAGTTAGGAACTTTAAAATGTTACTCTCTTCCATATGACAATATTGCCCGACCTACATATAGCGTAGTTACCCCTTTATGGAAAAATGGGAAATAGTAAAACATGACAAATAAGTAATTTAATAGATATGTTCTTCATAACATAATATATCAAATCTAATATTTTATATAAACTAACAAATAGTTTTTTTTCCAACTTACCATGAATTCAAGTTGTGTTGCAAATAAGATCAATGTTCAGAAAAATACAAAATCCAATTACACAAATTAAACACGACAGATGCAATGACCGTACTGTCAGAAGCATAACCAGTTGGAACAGCTTTGCCTTTATTGAACATTGTTACCATTTGCTAAGAAAACATGTTTTAGAACAGAAAGAAATGTTTAAGAACCCAAAGCACGTGGTGGTGGTATTCTCCACTATTGTGTGCACCACTCTCTTTACATTCTTTCTCCATAACCCAAGGCTATTGGTCACATATTGAAAGAAGCATGGTTATAATATCTTTATTTGTTAATAAAGGTTGATTATTTCCTTTAATTTCCTAAAAAAGGAGCTGGATGAGAAATTTCTTTTCATTAATCATGGCTCTAAAATAAAATTGGAAAGGAGCGCCTGAAATGAGATGACTTTCCTATTACTATGGAATTTGGTTATTGTCACCAACATCAGTGACAGGTGTGGATTGATATTCAAAAAAAAAAATTGAGAAGAAGTTTACTATTTTACCCTGAACATTTTTAGTTCTTTATAATTTTGGCCAGCTAGGTTTCAGTTAGTGTACTAATTTACAAGATACAATTACTACTTACTACTAACAATTTTTAATTAATACATCAGTTAAGCTGTAGGTAATTAATATAGCTCCTTACAGGGTCAGCTCAGTGGTGATGAGATGTTTTACATGCAACCGTGTCCGGTATTATGCAAAGAATATTATTGTATTCAATTTCTCAAACTCTTCTGGTTAGAATTTCCGTTCGCAACAATTTACATTCAACCATAAGTAACTCACCATATCTTATAACCAACATTATTCAAATTTAAATAAATTTCAATTACTTTGAAAAATATTCAGCAGAAATTTCTTTTTTACTATACTATTCTTTTAAAAAACAAAGTTCCTAGAGATTTTTTCAACAGCTTATTTTATGAATTTTAAAAAATTGGGTGATATCAAACCTTCAATTGACAAAAAATATTAGATACCATGTTTTATGACCAGGTGCATCAATTTATAAAATATTTAAAAAAGTAAATAATACTAATTCTCTGTCATCTTTTATTAATGTCATAACATTTGGTAATAATTTTTTCAATAATTTTTTTAATAATTTAATAGTAATACTTTTTTCCAGGTATATCTTAAAGAATGCAACAACTCCCTTCATTGTCTAAACAAACAAATAGTAATAATGGAAAATTTCTGATTGACTGTGTATATCAATGATTGAAATATGGTCCGGGTGCGGTCAAAAAAACTCAAATAGTAAATGGGTATACTATTTTTATTTGAGCCAATGTTTCACCCCATGTTGCAGAGCTTCGTCAGGGCTAAAAAGGATACAAGCACTTGAAATAGTTATAAAAAAAAAATAAATGGAAAATAACAGGGGTATACAATGAAGTAAAATTTAATAAGACAAATTAAAGGTTATAAACAGTAAATGAAAACGGTAATAGTAACAGAAAGATAAAAGATAAAATAAGAGAAGAAATATAAAAGAAAGTACAAATTAAGAGATGAAAAGAGAAAAAATAAAACCAAATGAGAATTAATGAGACAGAATTCATAGCTGTTTTGTCAAAGTCAAAGTCAGAGTGAGCCATTTGTATTGGGAGGAGTGGGGATAATAATAATATACTTAAACTTTAATCATAAGAACCTTATCAAGACCTAGAGGCGAATAGAGTATCAGCACTATTTACATCGTCATCATTTGTTTTTAAATATATTTTTATTC
This sequence comes from Halyomorpha halys, assembly GCF_000696795.3. Classification (NCBI taxonomy): domain Eukaryota; kingdom Metazoa; phylum Arthropoda; class Insecta; order Hemiptera; family Pentatomidae; genus Halyomorpha; species Halyomorpha halys. Next base: position 256,288 of record NW_027112336.1, on the reverse strand, counting down.
CATAAATATAAAATGTACAATATTTACTATATTGCTTTGGGACGACCCCTTTAAAAAAAACATTATTGAATTAAAACAAAATACATAACATTGAATAGAATAAAATACAGATCATTGAGTAACATAAAATACATATCATTGGTTTATGTTTGTATCAATAAATGTTTTATTCTTTTGTGTTTATATCTACGGATTGTAGTTTTAGAGTAATTTCCTACTTCTGTGATTAGAGGATTTAATGAGTTGGGGCAAGACTGGAAGGAATTATGTTTCAGTTTATATATGTAATCCTGAATGGTGTCTATATTTAATTCAGTGTGCATTTTAGATATTCTTGTGTAATATGGATAGTTATTAATGATTCTGAGGCATTTGTTTTGAAATACTTATATTTTTTTTTATATTGGTTGATCTAGCAAAACTCCATATAGGGGTATGCCTAAGTTAAGATGGTTCTTAGTAGCGCTTAATATATTAGCAATTTATTTCTATTGGATAATTTTGATTTTTTATTGAAGTATGGATACATTTAGTACAGAATCTTTCTTGCGTTTTCCAATTTCGAATTAAGGTGGTGGTTAAATAATAGTTTGCTGCCTAAAGTGACTCCTAAGTATTTAACTAGCATGTCGTCATAAAACTCACCTGAACATTGCATAATGGATTCTATTTTTGGGATGGGTTTGCTCAGAGGCCATAGAGTTGAGTCAGTGTCAAAATGTTGTTTTGACTGACTAACAGGCCTCTCCAATAGAGGACCACTGCTTCGGTACTTCTGCACATCACCTGGAGCCACTGACACTACAAACTGCAACATAAGGAAGAAGGGAAATATTAAAACAATAATCCCCTACACATGATTTTAGATTAATACACTGTGTCACCTTGTAAAACAATGATAGGGCTAGAACTTTACGGAACTCAGGGCTTGCATTAGCTAAGATATGGTTTGGGATGAGTTCTGATTCTAGGATAAACAGTGCACCTTTCAGAGTTTCCTCATCAAGTAGCTTTTTGCCTGGAAGATATTATTATATTCTTGAAATATAATTATCCTGGTAAACTTTAAAGGAATCTGGTTTTGGCAAATTTGGGGTGGTTATAAAAACTGACTTGTATCAAAAATGAATATGGAGTGTTAATACGAACGTTTCAGTCTAATAAATTAAGTATAAATTAGAGGTAAGTAAAAACAAAAAGAGAAATTTAAAGAACTGGTGAAAATTAAACCACAAGATTTCTAAAATCATTGAAAAAAAGAAAAATAATGATTTCGTTTGACACTAAATCAATAAATATACATCTTCAGAGGTATTTAAATGCACCCATGGTAAGATGTTAAAATAATGAAAAAATAATTAAATTTTAATATAAAAGAAAATAAATAAAAAGTTTATTTTTGGTTAATGCTTCTCCGGAAATCACTAAACCTGCTAAACCTATACCTGAACTTATTGAAGAAGAAATAAAAAAAAATTGAAATGAGATTTTAGATTATTAGATTAGGTTTTTCAAAATATCACACTGAAATAGATAGAAATGGAATGACAATTTTTATAGTTGTGTTGGCCATAAAAACTCTAATCTTTTGAAGAATGAGTCTTCAAAATCAAATAATGTTTTGTATCCAAATATTTTTGTAAATCATTACTTTTCACCATATATGTCAGATTTCTTCTACTATTACTAAATTTGATGATTGTTTAAAATATACATATACAAAAACTAAATAAATTCTCACCTTTCAGATATTCTTTAGTTTTGTCAGCATGTATCTATAGTAGAAATATTATTATAATCAATAGTCGATCATCATATACAAATGCTAAAGTATATTATCTCTTAATTTATGTACACTAAAACAACAAATTATGATCTTCAGTTTACATAAAAAATTAAATTATGTCTTATGATTAATTAGTATGCTGTCTATGTAGCTACCCAATATATCGTGCAACATTGGCACTATTTTGGCAGCGGAAAGGCTGGATGAACTGATGTGACAGTTACAATACATGCTCCACATTCTCCCTCCAGACACATGAACTTAGTTCCCTTCTAGAACGCGTGATCTATGATAAATGTGTTCAAAGATTTGTCCGCTGGTATATTAGCTGGAAACATTTTAAAATTAAACTCAATTTGTAAACGACTAACCTGAGATCCTCATACAAGACGGAAACTCCACGTCGATTTCGAATATTACAGCACTTACTAGACAAACGGTCTAAACTTCCAATTCATTAAAAATATTGATCTACATGACAATTATAAGGCATACGGGGTTGAGCTTTGGGGTTCCACCAAACCTTTGAATTCTTCTCGTATCCAGTCGTTATAATCCAAAATCCTAAATGCTCCTTACTTTGTCACAAATAAAATCATACATAAAGACTTAGATGTTTCATATGTAACCGATGTAGCCCGAACCAGATATCATTCCTTCCCTAATAAACTCCCTCACTAGCAATCTTAACGAATTGAAGTTTTTTGTCGGTGTTAAGTTCGAAATACTGGTTAACTGTTACCAGTTAAAACCGTTCACATCTCGAAAAGTATACCATTAAACAGTTCCAAAAATATGTGTAGCTGGCTGGACATATCCACCACTCAATCTCTAGGCTTCTGCGGCCCAGCTATGGTTCTTAACAATCATAACTACCTTAATATAACTTAAGATAGTGTTCTTAAATATATCAGTTAAGCTGTGGGTAATTAATATAGGACCTTACAGGGTCAGCTCAGTCGTGGTGTTTTACATGCAACCGTGTCCAATATTATGCAAAGAATATTATTGTATTCAATTTCTCTAACACTTCTGGTTAGAATTTCCGTACGAAAAACGAAAGTTATATAGAAATTAACTATCTAGTTTGATTATTAATTGACCTTCAAATCACATGAATGCAATTATAGAGACTTGTTTAATGAATATAAATTACTTAAACTAAAAACATCCGGAATTAAAATGAAAAAAAAAATATTATGTATATAAATAAATGAAAACAAAAATAGTTAACAACTATTATTTGACGTTTCGCCCCACTTGTAGAGCTACATCAGGGCTGTTCCTAGTTGATAGACTCACTAGAGGAAGATAAGGACGTGAGAATGGCGATTTCAATGAATTTTTTTTTCTTGATACTAGGTCGAAAAATAGGAAAATGTCCAAGGGTTCATACCAATGCCACCAACTAGCCTAGAAAAAAATGTTTTATATAATTGAGAAAATTTTTTGTATTAATATATTCTGGCATTCTTTTCATAAAAAATAAAAATAAGAAAAATATATTTGGCAGATACATATGATATTTGGTACACAATCGAAAGTTCAACCGAATCGTGTGGAGTGGGCTACGTGAAATTTTTTTAAAAATGAAAATTCGTATTTAAGGGATTTTAAGAAGTTGCCTTGCTTTTTCTTTAAAAAAATAAATTTTAGCCTACTCAACAGGAAGTGACATTTGGTTTTTTAATGATTAATAATTAATTTTAACTCATTCAATGCAACTGAAAATATATCTTTATTCTTTTGCGCCTAAAAACAAATCGATAGGTATATTATTACCCCACTATGCCATTAGAGCTAAGCATTGTAATTTGAATAGACTTACTTTGCAAAATGAGATAAAATATTTTTTAGGGTGAAAGTAAAACGATATTCGTTTTCCGCTGCCCGAAAAACCTATGAATTTTTATTGTAGTGGAAAACAATTTTTTTTGCTCCAAATTTTCGCCTTATCACAATAATGTTTCGATATTTATTTGTTTTTTTTTCTCTCAAAATTGCGAAAACTTCAACACGACCCCACCAATCTAGACAAAACTTAGGTTTGGGGTCATATATAAGGCATGAAATGAAACAAAACGGATTTTCAAAAACTAATTAGAAGCGGAGACAAAAATTAAGACTTTTTCTTTGTTTGAGACTACTTTTTCTCCCTAATTTGGCATAAATAAAATATGTTAAGATATTGACATACTTTGGAAGAGTAGAAATTCAGCTTTACAACGGTTGTAATAATAGGCGTATTCATGATGTTTTCTTAAATTTAAAATCTTTTACCATGTTAAATGTTATAAGTATAACATTGTGAGCAGCCCTATTTACAGTCCTGTTAAATGCTAAATGCATATGAGTTCCCAGTGGATTTCCTGAGTAACTTGTTTTATAACCTTTCCTTCTAAAACTTCATGTTATTATTTACTTCAGAGTTTTGAGTTAAGTAATTTATTACAATATACCTAAATCGAATAACAGGTGGAAGCTATGTGAAAGTTTGGCCTCTAAGTGCCTTGTAGATTTTCTAACTTGTGAGGAAGGGAATCAAGATGAGCTAATTGAGAATTGTCATTACATTATTATTATTGCCATACATTGCTTTATTAATTATAAAAACATCCAAAACAATAATAACACAAACTACGAGCAAGTAATCTAACACAACAAACAAAATGGTGATGAACTCAGCTGGTCTGTTGCGTAACGCCATCCTCCATTTAACAGACCTAGTAACAGACTCTTAACCATGTTATATGTAATATCGTTTAAACATGGTAAAAGAAGGAAATATTTCTAGTTTTTCCATTTAACACACTTTAACATGTTAAACTAAAGATCATGAATACATCTTATGATGGATTTGGATAAAAGTGGAATTATTAATTATATTCGTAAACACGGGACATCGGTAGGAAAAAATCTAATGCGTTGCCCACATCACACAACTTTGAATTACTAAGTTACTTATGTTCCCAAGTTGAGTTTAGGCAGATTAGTGGAAGTGTTGAAGTTATCGCTATTTTTACGATTTAAATATAAAAAAAAAATAATGAACAGAGAAGGTGAAAAGTTTTATTTTTGTATAGCTATAAAAATTCATATTTTAAGGTTTCTCAAGATGGGAATAACAAATAAAAAAAAAATTTCTGTCAAGAATACAACAGTTTAATGAAGCCCTCATGTAAGTCGTTTGTATTTCTCCTTTAAATTCTTCGGATTTAAAATTTTTCCTTTAATTACTCATAAAATTCATTAATATTTTGTATTTGTACATCGTTTATTGTTTCTAACTTCTATTATAGTTACATATATTTTCTTTCTCTCAATTTTATTTTTCTTTCCATAATTTTAATTTTTAAATTATTAATAACTAATACATTTACATTTCTTTACATCATATAACTTCATTTTTATTTTATCTCCTTAATTATGTTATTTTACCTACTTATTCAATTACCTATGTATACATTTTATTTTCCACTTCTCTCATCACTTTATTTTATTAATTCCATTCTGTAAAATTATTTACTTTATGTCATTCTGTTTTTATTTTCTATATTCATTGTTTGATATCTTATTCTGTTCTTAGACATGTTGAAAGCTAGAAATTCTAACCGAAACGTTGGCACGATTAAATAAGTTACGTCAACTTATTAGTGTTTTATTTTGACCGCACCTCCAACCATCTTCTCCTCGTATTATTTGTAACAATTAGAATTGGTAATTGTCAATAAATAAACAAAATTAAAGTTATTTAAGAGGAAGATTTTTTGAAAATTCGACATTTAAACCCTATTACACTATTTCAATGATGATAAGACCTAATTGGTATTAATCACAACCTAATTGCTAATTGATTAACCGAGTTTCATAAAAATTGTTCGAGCAGTTTTGGAGATAATAAAAAAAATGTGAAAAATCACAATTATAAAGTGGTACTTTCGGAGGGTCCGTACATCTCAGGCCCATACCCACTCAAAACATGCGATTTCAGAGTCATACGACTTTTCTTTTTTTATCTAGGCTGTTCACACACACACACACACACACACACACTCACACACACACTATATTGCGAGAGTTAATTATTTCGATCCAGTGGACCTCAAGACGTGGATATCCGTCGAAAACTGGAATTTGAAAATTCGCACGATCGTAATCTTTTTCCTTACAACATATTTCATATATAGGTAAAAGAAAAAAAATATACTTAAAAAATCCAATACTTAGATGAAAATTCGGGTTTAATGGTTTCAGAGGACACTAAAAATGAATCTCATTTGATTCTTTTGGTTTTTTGTAATGTTGTATACATTTAAACTAATTTAATTCATTCAAAAATATTTTCTTCTTGTCCTGCGCGCATACCAAATAGATTAGTATAAACAAAAAAACAACACATTAATTACATGGAAAGCTAAACCAAAATACATTTATATAAAAATTTTCCAAAATTATATAAACAAATTTTCTTTTCGGCCTTATTGGCAGTAATCCTCGGACATGTGCCTAAAATTGTTCGGCCTAGTGTCACCAAAAAAAGTGTTATATCCTTGTTAGTAATATAACTGCGAGTCTACTCATTCCCTAGAAATATTATTGCTATTGGGCTGTTATTAGTATCATGTTTATGGTACGTAGAGAATAATCAGGGTTTTTGAACCAAGGCCTTATAGAGTTTAATTACTAGTGGGATTGACTGCCGTAATGACAGATTTTACGAAACAAAAAGCCAGGAAGTTCCTTTTTTTTTTTCATATTGACCATGTTCAGTACAACAATATATCACCGATCTGATTTCTGAAAGAATCACATACAAAAGAAAGTTGTTGTTTTACTATAAATTTATAGTATTTCCATTACCGTTGCCTTATGTGTATGAACATGAGCAAGATATATTTTGCCTCTCCCCGTCAATATTTCAGGATGCGGCCCCCGACACATATTTCAGAGCCGTTTACTTGAAAACTACTCATAAAAGATTTGAATAAATAATTTAGGTTAATAATTATAATTCCAAAATAATGTTATTTAATATATCTGTCTTTTTATTTATTTATTTAATATCAGATCGGCCTGGTGGGCCTAACATGGTTGTTAATGTAAGAGGTAAAATTTTTTTTTAACAATTGATTACTATGTATATTGTTACTGATTCACTATGTATATTGTTACTGATTCACTTTTTATATTGTTACTGATTCACTTTGTATATTGTTACTGATTCACTTTGTATATTGTTACTGATCCACTATGTATATTGTTACTCTCTGGTTCCAAAGGAAATTCGCACTGAGGTTTACCAATATTTGCTTAGTCAACACTCTGGGTTATTAAACGCCATAAAGAAATGCTACATGTAAGACGTTGGCTTTTAGTGGATCAGAAGATTGTATTGTTATATTTATTGATTCTAATAATACATTTAGGAATATTACAACATATAACATGGTCATTATTCGTAGAATCAAATTATTTACAAGAAATATAAATTTCAATGAATGATATTTACCTGATGACTGTAGTAGTTCTCGATGCGGAAGCTAGGTAGCGTAGCGCCAGTATGTAATGAACATGATCGGTGACCAACTGATAGTAGCTTGGTTGCTACATAGTAATTTGTAAGCAACAACTTTTTTCATTGAATTTGTCAAAATTTATTTATGAGAAATGTTGTCAGCTCCGGTATAAACGTGGCTTTAACGTTACTAGGCAATTGTTTCCAAATTTGTTGGCAAGGGGCTTTCTAGAAAGTGTTTTTAGGAATCACAAAAAAAAAATAATAATAAATAAATAATAATAATAATGGTAGATAAATGTGGACTTTTTACAAGGCTCTATATTTCAAACAATTTCCTAATATAATATTTCGTAGTTAAGGTCAATAAAGACAGAAACCTCACAGTTTTACATCGAATTCATACAATCGTCAACAAACAACGATGTCTGTTAAGAAAAAAAAATTTCGGGTTCAAGTAGTAATAAAAACCGAACATTTTAGGGAGGGAGTAATAAAAGAAATAAATAAAAAAATAAAATTATTTTTTCAGAGAAAGCGTTAGCAGACTGTTTGAAATGGCTTTATCATGGGAACACGTAGACAATTTTAAATAACATTCCTAAGTCAATGTATTCGTGATGAGTTTCATAAAATAATACGTCCGGCTCGTACACAAACAACTTGTTTTACTCCGCTTTGAAGAGCATGTGTTGCCTACCATATGTGGCCTTTACTGTTCAGATCAAAGGAAGCGATAAGCAATAGTCGCTTCGCCTGCATTGTTGAAGCAAGAACAATATAACCGTGATTTGTCTTTGGAATGATTATGATTAATTCTTGCATTGGCTGAGGTATATATTTTTTAGAACTTTAGATGAATTTAATATAACTCATTGACAACCTTTCGTTTCTATGAATGTTTCGTTCAAATGGTTACTTTCACTTACCTATAAATAAAGTATATTGTAAGTGGAAGTATTGCGATCGTACAAAATTTCGAATTCCAGTTTTCGAAGGAAATGTGTTTTGAGATCCAAGGAGTCACAAACAATCAAGTCTCTTAAAATGGTCGACACAAAGCGATTATCATATTTTTCTTGCATTGCAAAACTTTCTTGGTAATAAGAAATTTGCATCAAGAGAAAATTGGTTACTAGAGTTTTTCGGCAATAGGGATGATTTCTATGAGAGAGGCATTATGAAGCTACCTTTAAAATTGCACCAAATTATAGAATAAAACGGTGCATATTTGACCCAATCGGAGTATTCGAAACATGTTAGATAAAGTCTTGGATTTCACGTAAAAATAATGGATTTATTTTACCAATTACATTCAATTTTGGAAGAAGATAGTTGACCGTATGAAGTAGATTATAGATTGAAACTGAATCAGTTGTCATCTTTGTTTCAGTCAGACAGACTTGACGAAATTCTACAAAGTTTGGTGAAACGTTGGTTAATAATAATTAGTTCAAAAGTCTTCTATCTTGATACCTTTATTGACCGCCACCCGGACAATCTTCCTACAATCTACGTATAATTTTGTTTACTTAAAAAAATTACCCGTCTCCCATTATTACTAGCTTTGGGGCTCCACTAAACCATCAAATTCCTCCAGAATCCAATCCTTACAGTCAAAAATCCTTAATGCTCCTTACTTTGTCACAAATCAAGTCATCCATCAGGACCTCAATGTTCCATATGTTGCCGATTTGGCCAGAACCAGATACCGTTCCTTCCATAATAAACTTCTAAACCACCCAAATCCACTTGTTTCTAACCTGGCTTCTCCTCCATTACCTAATAATCCTCCTAGGCGTTTGAAAAGAAGATGGTCTCGAGATCTTCTCCAGAAATGTTATTGGAGTTCTATCAGTGGGTAGATTCTCCACATGTTTGTATCATGTCACTATGTCACCTACATCAAATTTACTTGTTGTATATATGTGTATACAGTTGTAAATAACTATAAATAAATTATTAAAAAAAAAAAAAGGACTTTTTTCATTTCACTTAACCTATATATGAGCGTTTCACTTTGTAGGTTGATTTAACTCCATAAAGTCATTCTTTATATGTTGAAAATATATTTAATAATAATTTTGCATTGAATAAGTGGTTAAGGGAAGAATGTACATTTTAGTAAATTGTATTATTTTTGCATTTCTGTCGTGTTTTTGCAAAAGAGATATATTATTCAATGTACTTTTCTTGAAATTGTTGTTATATGATTAGGCCAATTTGTTAACTGAAAGGCTCATTTGGAAAATTAGTACGAGAAAGTATTGCCAAAATGAATAATATGAGAAACTAACAGACCTGGTAATGCTTCTCTATTGCTGTATGTATATGAGGATGTATATACATTAATTAAAAGCTTTTGAAACTTTGTTATCAATTAATACATAGATGAAATGATAAAAGTCAGATGTTACTATAGTTACAGTAACTTAAGCTAACTTCGCAGTATAATCGTTAACTATTGTTCGATTTCATTAATCTTTTCTTATTCTCTTAGACAATTTGATTATCTATGATATTGTCATGTATATACTACATAAATATGAATAGTTTTTATATAACATTGCTTCAATATTAGTACTATACTGAAACAATTCAAAATGACTGACCTATAATAAGTGTGCTAAAAGATTTTTTAGGAGTGAAACAAAGTTATTGAAACCTCAAGAAACCCTTATGTTCAGTAGTCAATAACTTCCATTCAATTTTCGCGCCGTTGCTCCAACGCCTTCGAAATTCTGCGAACCACGTTATTCAGTTTCAATAATAAAGACGCCTGGTCACTAGAGGTTTGATTCGCACTGCTGTCTTGGAAGCCCACCGGAAAGTTCCAACTGCTCAGGCAGTCACCAAAAATCGCCTCAACCTCGCCTTCACAATAGACGCCGGTGTACGCCCAGCAGATAAAGGTCTAGAAGCTCCTAGAATACCACGCCGCTTCAATCTGTAAGTCCCCTCATTAAATACCTGTTATGATTGATCCAGTTGTTGTAACAACTGTTATCTGTTCTAACCTAATTAGTAACATATGTTTGCACTTTTACCATTTCTGTAATCTTTATATTTCTGTTCTACGTTTATTGTGAATAAGAAAGCCTAATTCGCAAAGGTTTTACTACAATTTATTATTCACAATGGATACATTTTTGAGACCCGAAAAGTTCGACGGTAATTCACACTCACCTACTGCTACCCAAGAATGGAGCTACTGGCTGAAGCCATTTGAAAACTTTATCGCATCGTTTGAAGAGGTGAACGAACAAGGTAAGTTACGGTTGCTAACTAACTTCATTTCGCATTCTGTGTACCTCTTGATTGCCGATAAGACCACATATGAAACTGCTATTGAAGTACTAAAAGCTACGTACGTTAAACCAATAAATGAAATATTTGCAAGACACAAACTCGCCTCTCGTAAGCAGTCTCC
>NW_027112336.1:231209-239811 GCF_000696795.3 Halyomorpha halys | reverse complement strand
TGAGTAGATGAGGTGTTTAAGAGGGTATGATGTTGTCTTGACGATTTGTATTCTGTTCTGTATGTGTGCAGTGAAAGATAGATGTGTTTCTAGTTCACATAGTCGGTTTACAGTCACCGATACTACAGCTTTGTCTACTCGAGTATATTTTTAAGTTTTTCGCGAACTTTCATCCATACTCCTGTACGCCTAGTTCTCTCTGAGTATAGCTTAGTCCTCAAATCGACATGTTTGGCTGAGATAAGCTAGATATACGACTGAACATAATTTTTAATGCAAGGTACTTTTCCATCCTCCCATCAATATTACTAGGGAGTACCCATATTGTGTGCATATATATATATTATAATAGCAAATTAAATGTCATTTAACCTTACTATATAACATCCAAATGTTATATATCTACAAATACATACAATATCTTAACCGTGATAATAATACATTTTGTATTGGTTAATACGTTCCTAAAACATTTAATGCCCACTTTTTATCAAAGCCTAATATTGCCTGTAAAACCTAAAGATTTTTACGAATCATCATTAGTTAATCGAACCGACTGTGACTCACGAGGTTATATCAACATAAACCCTTACACAACCAATATTATTGAATCACTACAAATATAACATACATATCAGTATTATAACTAAAATATATCTCTAAAACAGTTAATATATTGACGAAATTCGATATTAGCGGAGTGGGATACCCTTAGGTACAATCATGAAGATACCAATCTTCAATGTAGTTCATTATCACGACGGCCACTGGGAGCCATTTATGGAGGTTATGAAATATCATAAAATATTTTGAGCACAAATTGTTTCAAACCCCTCACTGGAGGAACTTTCAACTAATAACTAAATAATAAAACTAAATGGTAATAACTGAGTAACTTGAGACATCGAATTCCAAAATCAGTAATGTAGTTCCTTAAATAATGGCCCACACAATAGTAACTTCCTATTGACTTCACCATAGTCGGGTAAATACAAGATCCAGATGGCTTCCTATCAATTTTAATCCAAATATAAATGAATATTAATATAATATATAATTTCTTAAAAATAATATATAATAATAATTCATCACTTATATAAAACACCAAGTTCCTATGCTACATAGGAGCCAGATCTTCATTAATCTGCGATATAGAAGAGTCAAGAAACAGCTACTCCCAGCTTATCGTGATATTTCTATTGATCCTGTCAGTGAATGGAAATCGACCTCGCCTGACAGTCATTGTGGCGGCTGATTGAACACAACCGCAGCCCACCACCTATCAACAGTAGTCACATCTTCATGAATACTTTAAAATGTCTGGTTTAATGGCGTCATGATTTATATGCCACGCAACTATTAATCATTCAACAAAAACTACTTTCTAGATTTTAGTTCTATTTATGTAGTTTAGTTGAGCTGTGATTATAGATTTTGAAGTATAAATAACATGTCTCATTGATCTTGTATTTAATCTATAGAATCTAAAAATCTGTATTCAATTCACTTTTAAATCTCCTTGCTATTTGTGTCATGACAAATAATTTAACAATTGACACATTTATCATTTTTAATAAAAATTATTTTTATAGAAACTCTCATTGTACTTAGCCCTTTCGTTGGGTACAGTAAATTAAACTAAAATGTTCTGTAACAACAACAAATAAACGATATTTAGTGTTTCTCTTATTAAAAAACATATATCAAAAATAATTTAAAAACCTCAACTTTTGGTTGATTCGTAAATTTTAAATGGATTTTGTACAACAGGCCAAATCTCCTGCTATTTAACACGTTAACTAAAAACGTTTGAGTTAGTATGCAGGTTTTTGATTATAAATCTAAATATATCGCTATGGTAATGGTATTAGCTTTAACATAGATCTTTGCATTACGGTAACCACTCTCTAAGAGTATTCGCCTAAAATCGCGAGAGACAAGTTGTCATTCCACCTTAGATTCTTGCGAAAGGCGGCCGATGTTTATTCGTCCTCGGTTACGCTCAGAGGTACAAAGGATAGAGGAACGGCCCTAAGGAGGAATAGTATAATATCAACACAGCCTTCATTTTCGAAATATGATGCATGGTTAATTAGAATATGTGTTCACTCACTGACGATGTGCTCTAAGGAGTAGAACACATTTCGGATTATTTTTTTATAATTTGAGAATCTCGGTTGAAAATTCCATTCTCTGCATGTAAGATACCATCTTTGAGTGGATCAGAAATTTCTGTTTTTGCTTCAAACAATACATTTATAAATTAAAAAAAAATGAAGTCTGTACAGTTACAACCCATGGAAGGTCAGGGTTGCAGTAATTTTTAAAGAAGTATTGTTACTAGACCAACGGTTGTGCAAGGAAATGATTTGGTTAAAATTACGCTCGGCCGCTAGATTTTTACCCAGTTAAGGGTAATAGGAGGTTGGGTGGACTCTGGAGAGTTCCTGAACTCACAGGGCTGCCTCACGGCTACAATAAAACAGAAAATAATTACCACTGAAAGCCTTACCACTGAACTATCACTCCCCACTAGAAGTAATTTTAATGTTATTGTCAATGGATTCTTGTGTAAAAATGTTTGAAGCAGACAATGATAAAAAATATCTCCTGTGGTGCAGCGATGAGGAAGACAGATTTTTGGTACTTTTTAAAAGTGTAAAATGTATCAATAAAACAATTTTTTCGTAAATTAGCATTGTTTAATGTTTGTATTAGATAAATTTATGAAAGCAATCAAAATGATGATTTCGAATCCATGCATCGTGATTCGAAATCATCACTATACTCATTATATAATAATTCACTAAACTATAAAAATAATTCCAACTTAATTACTTAAGAACAACACTTAAAATGAAATACGAATTAATAAAATATACTGGTAAAATCAGAAGTAAATTGGCTTTGACAGAGGTTTACGGATCTAAAACATGTATTGAAAAGAAAAACATGAGTAAAATAACTTCCTAATACTAAAAATGTTTAAAATGCCTACTACTTGTGCATCTATTCTATATTGTTTAACATAAATGGTTTTAATGGATACATCTACCTATAAAGAATTATCATTATTATTTCAAAGAATTATTAACTATAATAAATTGTACTGAGACCTTTCGTTGCTAAGCAACAACAAATGAAAGTTTACAAGCCTCTAGCGGCATTCAGCCGTGGTGGGGGTAACCGGATCGTCTTCGATTCAGTGCCGTGTTGCTCGTCTTGGAGTGGATATGGCGCCTAACTTTAGCGATGGGTATGTTTTAAGATGTTTTTTAATTTGATCTTATATTTTACAATATAGGTTGAGCTATAAAACATCCGTATTGTGAGAAAGTTAAGCTTCGACTATTCATCATAATTAGTCATACATTTATCTTTATTTGATAAATCAGCATTGTATTCAGTGGTGTAACACCATTTTGTTCTTGTATTCATTCAATGAATCCGTTCCCGACTGAACTTTATAGATTGGCATTATCCGTATTGTATGCCTTTATAAGACGAATTATTATTACTGTCTTAAAATAACTAGTTTACATGTGAAATTGATGGAAAAAATCAAACACATCGTTTGATCGTACATAGCACGATCTTCAAAAGAAGTGTGTCATATTGTTTTCTCTACAAATACTAAGGTATTAATATTTTGTTTTAAAAAAGTCTAATTAAGCTATATAATAGAAACAATAACAACGAGGCTATCATCAATCTTGCAAGTCAGTTTCTTTTGTTGGAGCGTCTAAAATAATAAAATAAAAATAAAATATATAAGAGCACGATATTAAAACACTATATGGGCTTTTAATAATTAAAAAGCCGGAGAATTTCATACAAATTTTCAATTATTCACTTCCTGAATGTTTTCATATTTTAATATTTGCCTCTACTTGGTTATTTAAGTTCCAGCTAGTATTTATTGGGTGAATATATTTAGTTAATTTTTAGATGAACTAATATTTTTAGAATGGTAAATTTGTAAATTCTGAAATTGCCTAGACATATTTATATCACCTAAATATAACTGAGTAGTAAACGGGTAGAAGTTTAAGTTATTAATATTTACAATTTTGAAATAAATAAAATAATTTATAGTAAAAAATCCATGATTGTACGTTGCACTAAGTCATAATTTATTTTTTGCATTTCTATAGGAAAAATAGGAATTTATTCATTATTTGACTTTGTTGTTTAACCATTTTTTCGACGCATATCTCATTCATTCAGCGTATTTTACAACAAAAGCATATAATTTTGATTTTTATATATAGATTTAATTTTTAATCTATAAAACCAATATAGCTTTTGTCGAAGTAATTCAAAATGATCAAATTAATCATTTAAATTTCTTATTTATTATGCTAATGGATTTTCTTTAGGGAGATATGGTAACATTCATCTCCATTTAAAAATAAAACTTGGGTTACACAAATGCTCATAATTTCCTCATCAAAATTTCTAAAGAGAGAGGGTGTCGCAGTTAATCAGAAACAGTTAACCGCACATTAGTCTATTTCTAAAGTGCCTTTGCTTCTTTACTAGACAAACGAGGATAATATAATATGAATAGTATTCCATTTCAAACTCTCATTCTTCTACAAAGCGTTTCAGCATTATAATTTTGAATAGAAATCATCAAGGTTCTTCTTTGATAAAAGCTCTAGTCCTTGATGTAGGGGGCTTGGCTGAGTCACGAAATAGTAAACATTGTGCTCACTTTTGTAAACCTTCGCCTGTTTCGTAACACCACAAAACCTGAGAATTTTTATCTTTATAACTCTTTTCTCCTATAATTTTATCTGAGGTTAAACTCTTTATTTTGCAATAAGTGGATATGTTCAAATAAATAAAGAAGTTGAAGCTTCAAAACATTTTTTAAATATTAATTCAGCTATCGTTACAACTCTTCCTTGTGCTCATGAAGGTGTGGCACAAGCTGCTGATATAAATATGGATATTATGCTGTAACGATTAACTTTACTCAAACTGAAATGTTCATTATTAACAAATACTGTTCCATTGAGGGTCGAAGGAATGAGTCAAGCGAAACTCTCAAAATTTAATATTTTAATGTCTGCAGGAAATAGAGGGGCAGAGGAGGCAACGTCGATCGTGGGTCAGTATTTGGATGGGTGACCACCACAATGGGTGTTCTCTCACACCGGGGGACACGCTTCGCCACCCCCTCTCCTCGGGTTTGTGAGGCCCGCCACCCTATTGGAGGCAACTCACATACCGTATGTAGGACTGATGACCTTATTCTGTACGCCTTCATCATGAATCGTGTTTGCGGTTCTGAACCACAGTACGCGGTCAAGGATCTACACGGTCTATTGCATAAACAGGAAAAAAAAAAGTCTGCAGGAAATATCGATTGTTATTTATTAAAGAATACATGAAAACAAAATCACACTCTATGGTGAAACCAAGATAGACCAATCAAATTAGATAGATGGACCTATTTTGCGATATCGTACCCTAAGGTCCTCTAATGAATAACAAAAGTTCAATTAGATTAAGGAGAGAAAAACAAGAGTAGGTAAAACAAAGAACCCCTATTTTGTTTTATCTTCAGATACATTTGTTGAAGTACTTTGGGATGCTGAAAGTTCTGGGGATTGGAATCTTATAGGGTTATGCACATAATAGACACTTCCAAAAGAGAGCATATTTTCTTTTTGCATAAATATGAAACCATTATCTTCAATACATGTTGAGTCTTCAATCTTTCATGACCAAAGAAGTATAAGTCAACGTTGAACACGATTTGAAGCAACGGCAGATTTCGGATTTGGTTTAATATAATGATTGGGTAGGTATCAATAAGGCTAGGAAATGCTTTGGAGAGCTCTCATGTGTTGGGAAAATGATAATAACTGACAGAGTTTTGAGTAAGTGGGTTCCTGTCGCCATACTGCTTTTCAAATTTTACTACACTGGAATAATTCTCATAAGACATGAGGATTCTAATAAAGGTCAGGTATAAAGAGATGCTGCAGATAGCTCTAAGCTCCAAGGATTTCCTCAGATAGGCAAAGTTATATCAGTATCGTATGAAAGTAGGTAATTTCATCGGGAATTACAAATGGAATCAATAGAAGACTATATTAAAAGCCGGTTCATAAAATTCCACTTCCAGTAACCGACAATTAAAGGAGCAGTAACTTATTGGGATGGAAATCCAACCTAATCTGGAATACTAAAGCCCTGTCTGCTGTAGGAAATACTGTTGTCTATATTTATCTATTCTATTATTGTCTTACTACTATTTTATTTATGTTTTCTCTTCCTCTTTTTCTCAAATTATTTTTTTTTCCTTCATTAGCAGTCAATTAATTATTTTATTAAATCTATAAATGTCATTGTTTTTGTTATTAACTTTTCTTTTTCTCTTCTAAAGAATTGTTATTTTTATCTATTAGTTTTATTTTATTTTTTATTTATATATATTTTATTTATTCATCGTAATTACTTTTCCAATATGAGACTAAGGAGGTATCACTAGAAATATAAAAAGGAAAGAAAATATAAATGGAATCATATATAATCGCAATACATTTTCCTTAATATTGTGAAATAAGAATGGGAATGGTTGTATGAAATTACATTGTTAATTGAAATAGAATGAGGAGAATGTATTATGGGAAGTTGTATTGGCACAATGGACTAGAATTGTTGTCTATTGAAGGGGCTCTCACTCTTCCTGCCCTCTTATCGCTTGGCATCCTTTATCAAGGCTACTGTTATTTTTGGTGAGCTTTGTGATGTCCAACACATAAAGTTTGTGTAACAACACAAAACACATCAGGATTTGTGAAATTCATTGATCATTGAAAAATTCATTAACGAAAACTTTATTTAAATTTAATATAAATCTATTTGATTAGGTTAATCGAGGAAAAAAACGAAACAATTTCAGAGGTCAATTAATTTAAGTTGATTATAATGCTGACGTTCTTTTTTTCTTAAAAAGGACTAAATTCATTTAAATGAAATTTTAAATGCATTTTATCTCTGGTCCTATTTACATCAAATGAGTGAAGGAGTTTTGTTAATAAAATACTGTGGGCTAAGTTGCTAATCCAACTTTTTTACTGATATCGAAATTTTGCTCTGTATTGTGATATCTTTTTTTTTTTTTACTTAATAAATATTACAATCTTCTACAATCTTGGGCAATAAGTAATAGTGATAAATGATCAAATTTATACCAAAATTAAAAAAATTAACATAGTTTGATTATAAGGTCAAAATAAAATAAGTGAAATTTTGAACTAATATAAGAATAAAATAAAAGCACTAATCACATTTACACTATTATGTATGACATTTACACTCTATACCAGACGATCCCCGAGCCCACTCTATCCCCCAGATCTCAGCATAGCATTCTCACCGAATCACTGGTAATGAGCCAGTGGTGGCTGAGTAAGTGCGCTAAAGCCACAAAACACGTTACATCCTGTAAATCGTGCATTATTTGAAAATTCATTTATTTATTAGCTTCAACGACTTGCTGGCTGTACCAGAGCAGAATTACAATGTACGATTAAATGTTCTTTAATGTCAGCTAGGCCTTATCCTCATTGAAATAATGTGACGGGGCTTAAATACCGAATTTTCGAAATGGCTTCCTTTAAAGTACCTTAAATTTTCTTTATTTAAAATAATAAACCATTTAAAATTTTTATTACTAATAAAAAATGGATAAATATAAATTATTAAGGGATTAGATGATTAATTTAAGTAGATAAGTGGGTAAATAATGCATCCAAGTAGAAAAAATAATTATGGAAATAAATGTAGTTATGTACATATATTATATACCTTTGGAAAACCAAAAAATTCAGAAAACGTTATATTTAACATATTAAGGCGTAGAAGATTATGGAGAGTGACGAAATATGCTAAATAGGACAGATCGACAGTTTAAACTAGCGGGCGCATGGACAGAGCGTTTTTCAGCTTCTTCAGCCTGATCAATGGTTCCATATTATAATAAATATAATAGATAGTACTTAATTTTACCTAACCTATACTTGAGTTTTTCAGATGACAGAACTAACTAATCCATAAAACCATTCTTAATGTTTTCAATATTGATTCTATAACAATTTATCATTTAATAAATGACCAAGAGTAGAATGTAAATTTTAGTAAGCTGTAATCTTTTTATATTTTTGCATAATAAAAAAGTTTATATTTGCAACGATAAATATTATTACTAATTATATTACAACATTGTTGAAATTTCACTCAATCTATCCTTTGTTAAATTAGTACGGGAAAGTATTGGTACCGGGAACGGTTCAGAAATATTTGTTCTGAAACTAGCGAAAAATAATTTCAACTCAAAGTATTGTGAGAAAATTCGTGTGATTTACCAAGATTAATTATCTTTTAATTACTTATGCATATTAATTGATCTTAACAATTTATTCATGGATGCACTTCTCCTTCTGCCTTATTCATTTATTCGGGTCCCCGATAAAAAAGATAAGGCCAACTCTCTCTCTCTCTCTCTCTCTCTCTCTCTCTCTCTCTCTCTCTCTCTCTATCAACCGTATCAACCTCAGGCTGCTACCTACCGGACGATCCTCTC
>NW_027112336.1:223410-231157 GCF_000696795.3 Halyomorpha halys | reverse complement strand
CTCTCACACACACACACACACACACACACACACACACACTCTCTCTCTCTCTCCTCACCTTCTCCCGGAGATACCTATTTATTCATCAGTAACGTTAAAAAAAAATTATTATTTTAAGTTGATGAACTAGTAAAATGATTATAGTATTTCTTTTAATTTCTATTGTTCCTTTTTTAAACAGTTTTCAGATCTGGTATAGACAAGGTGAAGCCAGACCTCCCACACTTAGGGAGACCTATCCACACCCATCCAAGCATATATTTTATAACTTTGTTTTTTTTTATTGGAAGTTATTAGTTTTAGAATAGTAGCTCTAGTTCTTTTTTTCATGTTCGTACTAAATATCAAAGCTTTCCGAAATTCCATCATATATCTTCATTAGTAAGATTCTTTGGCTTTCCAACGATATATGATAAGTCTATATTACTACTCTAATTTCTGGAAAGATTTTTCCTCTTACCTCCTTTCATAGTTTACATTTATCCATTTTTCGTAACTATTAAAAATGTGAAATGGTTATTTTTTTCAAATAAAGAAAATCAAAGCTAATTTAATGGAAATATTGTTTGTAATATCCGCATTAATGTCCTGTCAGATTATTTTAATGGGAATAAGACGTACCTCATGGAAAAGACCATTGTTTTCACACAAACACCCATTTTGTTAGCCTTGGTTATTTGGACTCACGGAATTTCAAAACCTGTATTACCGGTTAAAAACACCAGTTTTAAGTTTGCCCCGATCGTAATATTTACCCTTACTTTATATTTTGAATATAAGTATAGGACCATTTCCTTCAGCTATTAACCGAAGAAAAATACCCGCTATGCAAAGAATTTGTATACGGGTAAACCGTACTGTTGGGCCAGCCCACTTCAACATTCGTCCAAGAAGAAGACCAGCCCCTGGAAGGCCAGCGGACGTAATAGGCGCAGAAGACTGAACCTTAAAGTGAAAATTATAAATTTCTTGTAAAACTTATAAATTGATTTATTATCAGTAGTTCAGTGCTGCGGATACATTAGTAACATTGAACTGCTCCTGCACACCTTTGCTTATAAAAAAGGGGAAGGTGGAAATAAATAAATATAGCGTAAAAATTAAGCTACACTATCACATAATGAATGACAAAAGATATTTGTCAAGGGATGAAATGATTTGCATGTATTTGTTCGACTTATTGACTTAGCTGATTTGTTTATTCAACCTTTATCGGGCACTCAAGAACCTCGTGCTTTAGGGATTTTTCGCCTGGCTCCTGGTACCTCACTGACGCCGTATCTACGTATGGATTATGTTTTAAGCATTATTTGGATAAGGGCGTAATGTAACAAATGATTCTGGAATTTTGAAAAATTGAAGATGTACTTTTGAAAATATTTGTTTTTGTAACAAATTACAGTGGTCTTTATCTAAAAGGGTAATGGAAGGGCGTAATCTTTTTTGGGCAGCTTAATTTGTAACATATAAATTATTTAGCCATAGAACGAATAAAGTACCATTTTTATTTATTTATTTTTTTGTAGCCTAGTTATTTTTTAAAGTATTTTTTAGTTAATAGTAACTGTGATAAAATCATCATATTATGATAATATTACGAGTCGAGTACCTAACTTTGTAACTAACAAATAACTTTGGTGACGGGAGTGGAAGCAACAAAACAAATCTCAGACTCAAAAGCGACTTGAGTTTCCTTCTCCATCCAGGTTGAATTGCCAAACGGATTTCTCCAAACCATATAAAGCTTGATGGGCAATAAAATAGACCCCTTTTGATCGAAAGCTTTTCGACTAACGAATTCCACTCAGCATCAGGGTCATGCTAATGTAAGAGTGGGAAGCCAATTTGGAAGTTGACTCAGCATTCGGAAACCAGTGAGGTAACTGCTAGATCTCTTCTCTATGATATGTTCAAACTTTTACGTTTTACGTTGTTAAAAAATATTCAATAATACAACTATTGAATGTTTTTAAAAATAATTTACATCAAACCCTCAACTCTTGATTAGTTAAATTAACCTCAGATTTCCTTTTAATTCACTTCGACCGTATAATTATATCTCAAAAGACTGAAATATATGACCAAAATCAAGTTATAACTTACATAACCGTTATCGGATTTAAACTGAGTTCAAAGCAATTTCTGTTTTTGTGGCATATAAACTGAACGCATCTGCAATGAACTAAGAACATGTCGCACTCTACCGCATAGGAGAAATTACAGATTTGAAGGTTGACAATGTACACTTTCTGAATTGTAACAATAATATATATAAAAAAAAAAATGATAAAATTTTAAGTATTATATATTTTTTTGGCAGACTTTGGAAACTGTAGAGCCAATTTCTTCATAAATGACTTAGGGAAAAAATTTATAAGGACCATTATTATTACATTTTAATAAAATTTATTATTTATATATTTTAATAATATATATGTTTATGTACATTATTCATTGGTTGTCTCCTTATTATTAGGGTAACTTTGGGTATATTGATAAGAACTATGGAAGAATACAATGTTTCTCTTAAGGATTTGCTAAATATTTACGTACATAAATATTAAAGATAAGGGTCATACATTTTTATGTTATTTATTTTTAGCTGACTGAAGACATGAACGTTTATCTAAATAAAAAAAAAATTTCAGGTTATGCTTAGATAAGCGTTGAATTTATGGTCATGGCCATGTAAAAGTAAAAATATAAAAAATTGGTGCTCGTGATGGTTTTGAATATAAAGATATATATAATTAGAGACATGAAATATTATATATGTATTTGTGGATTTTGAGGATCAGCCAATAAGTCAACTATTGCGTCGAAATTTCTCAACTTTTTTGTTCGCCTGATCATGTTAATTGTCTATATGTGTTATATATTGCTATGGTACAACTAACTCTAAGGTTTATACATATATATATTAGAAATCATTGATTTAATAATGCTACATCTGACAAAAATATTCCTTAGAATTTAATGTAGACTAGAGTTACTTTGTGGGTCAGTCGGTTCATACATCGTGCTATGTAAAACCACAGATAGATAAATAATGATGTTATCATTACTACATATGAAATCATGTCATATGTTTTCACTAGGAGATAATTTTAACTCTGAATTTCAAACTCAAAACATATGAAGATATGATAGGGTAATAATTGATTTAGAAAACATAGAAACATAAAAAAAAACTATTTATTTATTTTTTAAATTTGAAGGAAAATGTCTGATATTCTGAAACATAGATATTAATATAAATTAATCCATAAAATATTGAAGAGTCACGTTAAACAATAAACTGTTATTAAATCAGCATATGAATTTAAAATTAGAAAATGCAAGGAAAATTATTAAAATTAAAACTATTCCCCAGAAATAAATTGATACTCAACAAATGAGAACTAACACTTATCCTGCTGTCCTATATGTAACTTCACTTAGTCAACTACTTTAAACAAAAATACAAGTATTCCAAAACAAATGCCTCAGAATAGTTAACAACTGTTTATATTATCACCCAAGAATAACTAACAGTAATTACATTCAGAAATAACTATAGATACCATACAAGAATACCTATTATATTTTCAAGTCAATCGAAACCTTTTTCAAGTAAAATGTAACCTTTCGCATTTCAAATGTAACCCTTTCCAAATGAATTGCACCTTTTTTCATTTCAATGGTAACCTAATTGGATTTGAATAATTTCATAAAAATTGTATTATCTTAAAAATAATTGTTTTAAATTAACTAAATAGAATAAATTTAAACGAAAAAGTAACCCAGTCTGCAGTACTATCTTTTCAATATGCCCAATTCAAAATAATATCAAAACTTACTTTTTGGTCAAATGTAGACCTATCAAAGAAATAAAGTACCTATGTATACAACAGGGAATGGTTCGAATCTTTCAAAATGTTCTCCGTCCCCATGAAATCCACTGTCTCCTTGATAAAAAAAATTATGAACAGAATAATCAATTACAAGCTCTGAAAGTATATATTTTTCACACGGTTTTTATATACGAAACGACGATTGTCTCCATTCGAAGAATAAAAAAAAAAAATAATAATTCCATTATTATAAAAATGTGAACTATGGAAAAAAAGCCTTCAAACAATGCAAGTGAAAAAAATTCTGATTTTTAATTTCTTTGAAAAACTCTAATGAAAGGTTTTAGACGACTCCAAACACGAATATTGTTTGCTTTTTCTTTATATTTTTTGCTAAGTTCTACAATATATTTTGAACATTTGAGTGCCTATTCAATTTAGAAACTTGAATCGTTTCTAATAATTGTTCGAATTCAATTTTTTTTTTTTGTTTTGCAGGATATTTAATCACCATTGAATTAACATATCAAAAACAAAAAAAAAATCGATTGGTATATAATAACCATGAACAAAGAAAAATATAAACTAAGGAGAAAAAAATTCAAAGAAATTAAAAACCAGAATTTTTTCACTTGATTTGTTTGGAGGATTTTTTCCCTTAGTTAATATTTTTTATTGGTTCATAGTTATTATATACCAATAGATTTTTTTTTTGTTAATTTGTTATTTGAATGATAATATAATGTCCTGCCAAAAAAAAAAAAAAATCATTGAATTCATACAATTATTAGAAACGATACAAGTTTCTAAATTCAATAGGGACTTTTACTCAAAGTTTTCTAAAATATTGTAGAATTTAGGCAGTTTTCATAGAATTTTTTTTTTTTTTTTTTATTAAAAATTGAAATATGTACAACGAACACTCTAAATTGTAGTTGTAGTGATATTTAATACTAAATTAAAATTGTAGCGATAGTTAATTGCCTAGATAAATCCTTATACCACCAACCAATATTAGTAATAAGGGATAAAATAATTTTATGGAAACTGGTTAGTAAAGCATACAGAGACACAAGATATTATTTACCGATTTTTATTATGTATTATTACAATATATTGTTATTATATGTTATTACCATATAGTTTAATGATATATTGTTATTCACCGCTATAAACTAAATAGATCTATTAAGCAATTAATACAATCATTAATCCAGTATGTAAATACAAATAATAAGGTATGATGTGTCTAATTTTAACTTAATGGATATTATTTGATACTAAACTTTCAATTGTGTTCAATTTATGTATACATTACTAATCTATTAATCGAGAAGTTTCCAATTGTTTTCGGTTGTGGCTCCCTAAATAATCGGATTTTTTCTGCGGCGTCCTTAATACATCAGATTTTTTACTTTCTTGAAAAATTGGAAAACTTTTCTTTTTAAAAGCGATTGCCCGTTTAACAGCGAGAATCAAAAACAGATACTTACTATTTTCCATGGGATTATATAAAATATCTAATTTCAACTGTTTCTAGAAGCGGATTGGAAAGAAAACAATGTAAGACTGGAAAGTTACTAAATTCTTGGAATTATGCTAGCATACACGATTTTTGGCGCAAAAAATTCAGGAATTGGAAATTCCAAGAAAATTACTGAATTGTTTAATTGAATATTTCGTTCTGGGGTGTCGCGGCGCACACTTTGGGAATCACTGTATTAATCTATACATTTTATACATCACTTAATGAACGAATAGCGAAGCATTGCCGGGTCTGCTAGTTAAATATAAAATCTGTTATGTTTAATTTCAGCAAAAAGTCAGTGAATTGAATGAGTGTATCGTTCGTAAATATTTACTGTTGAGATAAGATTGTCATGGTGTGCCAATTCCTTTATCTCTTGTAAATATTTACATGCAGTTCTGAAGGTCCGAAAGAACTTGAATAACACTATTAATTGATGGCGAGTAGAGATAGTAATGAATCCTGCTAATGTCTAATTTAGTTTGTCAATGGAGTCACTGTCTGCATTCAGTCCATCTTTAATTAGGGACTTACAGAGTTATTAGTGCACTAAATATAATTAGAGACTATTCTTCTCTAGTATAATCAAGATAAATGATATTTATAGTTTTTACAATAGTATATATAATAGAATGAAGTGTAATAAAAAATATTGTGTTTCCATAAGAAACTAATCTAGAGCAGTGTGCGAGCAGCTTCCGTGTGTGTACAACTTCCTCTTCGACTTTAATATTATTTTTTTTAGTATATTATTTTTATTCTATTTATTATTAATTTTTATATTTGTATGAATCACGTTTCTCTTATACATTTGTTTGAATGACATGCGTTTGAGGGGGAGAGGGCGTGCGTGCGTGCATGTGTTGTGTTTGTAGCTTCATAATAATAGCTTGCCATAGGCGTTGATGACCAGAGGGTTTTACGCCTTTAAGCAACAATAAACATACAAAATAGTGCGCATCATACCGCTTTCACTTAACACCCAACATACGTCCCCAAATTTTGTGTAGGTTAGTGAGTTCCCATTATCAGGTATTGAATTTTTGTAATTTAAAAAAAAAAAAAAGACCAGAGAGGGCGAAAATTATAAATAAAAAAGTTTTATTTTCCCATTGCTTAAAAAATTCTTATTTTTGAGTTTCTCAAGGCGGGAATAAGGAATATCATTTTTTTCCCAGTAAAGAATACAACTTGAAGATAACGAACCCAAAGTGCAATCGGGAAAATTCGGATTGTTTCGACTTTTCTCTTCCAAATTGTATGCCTGAATATTTTCGTCTAGTTATTCATAAAATTCTTTAATATTTTGTATTTTACCTTTGATTATTATTTCTAACGTTGAGATTTTTTTAAATAAAAAAAAATGAAGGTACTTTAGAGGAAGATGTTTTTAAAATTCGACATTTAAGTTCTGTTAGACTGATTTGAAATTAACCATATAATTAGTATTTTCTTATACTTAGATAGCTTCTAGCATTCTAACAAAGAATATCTCTCCAAAAGCTTGAATATTAATACATGCTATATTGTTAGGAATTGGCTTGGAGGTAATAGTCCTGACCTAAATGGAAGCCATTGGAAATCAGGGGATCAATTTTTCCTTGAACTTCTTAAAAGATTGAATTCGATTAATTCTTAGCGCAGTGTTTCTGATTTCTTTATCTTTTAATAATATTGTTTATTTAAACTTGAACGATCCCCTTCAGAACAATATTACAGCAACTAAATATTGGAATTAAGTGCCTTAAATAAATAAATAGATTCACAAATAAAAATGATGAAATTTATGAAATTCACAATGCTCTCCTTCCTTAACTATACATTCCGTTATTGATAAGTAAAAATTTAAAAATGGCTATTTTAAATGTACACAAAAACATTTATTTAAATATTAAGTTCATTTTTGCTTTCTTATTTACTTTCGAGAACCTAAAACGAATTTCTGAAATGAAATGAAAAAATAATTTTATTCTGCGATTTTATTATGTCCCCTAAGAATGCATGGTTCGTACATTAAGATTTTTATCTGGCATGCATTTACAAGTTTCCATTAAGTAAAATGGAATTAAATAGGGATCTTGGCTTGACTACTGTTTATTAATTGCCGTGTACGGGGCTCGGGGTTTCTAAGCCCGACTGGGGGTTCCCCGTACACGTATTATATTTAAATGTATTCATATATTAATGTAATTATTGTATCTGTATTTATATATTTATATCATGTATTTATATTATATATTTATATTATGTATTTATATTTATTGGTATTATGTATCTCTATCGGTTCCTGATGGGAAGGGATGCGCTATATTTAATTCAACCACTAGCACCATCTGAAAACCCCGTTCGCCGTGGTATGCTAGATATGAATATCATAATTAATCAT
>NW_027112336.1:196145-222315 GCF_000696795.3 Halyomorpha halys | reverse complement strand
ATTTACATACTCCAAAAATAAGATTTCTTATTTGTAAGATTAAAAATGGAAAGTTAACAATATCCAATGCTCTTACCACTGAATGAATTTATACAATCCTTAGTAGACCAAATTTAGTTTGTTTCGTTACCTAATTTAAGGTGCTATTGATACATATTATTTTACAAGTTTTTTGATTCCATAATATTATAGGAGCTTCCACCTAGAACAAAGGGAGGATAGTTCCGGTAACCAATCTTTCCCTCACAATATACCCTTTTCATGAGATATTATCTCAAGCGCGACTGATGCTGCTATAAAAATGTTTTTTTCCCTCGAGGAATAAATTAGCAGATCTTCGGAAACGTACGTTATAAGAGACAGGAGCTTTAGTAGGGACGTAATACTTACTATGAATTGTATTTGAATACTATAAATGTATATTAGGGTGATCCTTATGACAAAAATTTGTCTTTTCATGTTTTCACTTCATTGTGAAATGAAAACGCCAGCCCACTATTACAATGGGATGTTGGGCATTATAAAATAACAGAAATGAATTACCACCAGTGCAAAAGACCGATAAGTCCCAGTCATACTGAGTTCACTAGCACCAGTTGGTCACAAGAGATTTATTCAGACTGGGCATTTTTTAAAAATTAATGTTATGATATATCTGTATTTTGATTATTTTTATAACTTTGTCTGTCTCAAAATATTATTTTGTGTTCATTACTATTTTATAATTATGTTTCTTTTTTGAATTTCTTAAAACTAGTTTGCTCTTGTAACAAAATACAATAATAGTTTGTTATGCTTAAACAAATCTTATCTAAATCAAAATTTTATATTTTTAAAAATGCATTCATGAGCTCTAAATTAGGAATGTGAGAAAAAGTCTCACGTGCGGCCATCAATGTTAAAATCGACCTAGCGACCGATGACGGGTTAAAGAATGAAAGCATTGTGAATAATAAATGTCATCATTTTTATTTGTTGGTTTATTTATTTCTTTAACCCACTGAAGCCCAATATTTAGTTTCTGTAATATTATTCTGAAGGAAATCGTCCAAGAATAGATAAACAATATTATTAAAAGAAAGAAAAAATAGAAACGCTGAACTGAGAATTAATTGAATTCAATATTTTAGGAAGTTGAAAGAATTGCTTTACAATTATTGAAAGTGTTTCATGTAGATCACGTTGCACATTACTTCCGAAACAATTCATAACATTATAATATGTATTAACCTCCATGTTTTTAGAGATATATTCTACATCAGAATCCTAGAAGATATCTAAACACCAGAAAATATCAATTATACGTTAAATATAATTTGTTTTCAATTTCTCGAGACTGGTATTTATTTATTAAATAAAAGAAATGGTATCCTTTTTTAGTCTCAACACTCTTAATTATATTAATAGTCCAAATCGGCCATCCTCGAGGACAATCTTCAAATACAAATTCTCACCTCACATCAAAAATCTAAAAATGTTTTGCAGGCTATTCTGCCTAGGTCATCAATTATAAGTAAAAAACACCCTATTCTTATCAAACTTCAATAATTTTTAATTTTCGATCAACCAACACTATCACTATCATGTAAATCAAATCATAGTTTATATTTTTAGATTATCTGGGGAGAATAGCCTGTAAAACATTTTTAAATTTTTGATGTGAGGTGAGAATTTATATTTGAAGATTGCCCTTGAGGATGGCCGGACTATTAATATAACAAAGATTATTGAGACTAAAAAAGGATACCATTTCTTTTATTTAATAAATCAATTATACGGTTAATTTCAAATCAGACTCAAAAAATTTGAAGCAACATTATGCTCAGTATTAATTTATGATCAAAATAATTACATATGAGAAAAATAATATATGGTTTAATTCGATTGATTTTAACATTGAAATAATTAAATAAGTAAACCAAAATAAAATAATAAATATATGAGAATATGCCAAATGTGATATGTGAGTTTGATTTAAACAACGTATCACAAATAAGGAGAGCTATATATAAGGTTATATTAGAAAGTGTAAATGTAATAATAGTAAAAAAAGAAATGAATTAGTTAGATAAGAAATAGGCAATTTAACACAAAATGTTAATAAAAGTTAATAATTAAAAGTGCTTTCCTTAGTTTAATTATGGTTTATAGGTCGATAAACTAAAATATAATCTGAAAAAGGGAAAATATCCTGCAATTTTTTGACAGCATTGTTGGATTTTAGAATAAGGTAGAACCATTTATGATACAGAATCTTTATGGAAGCAATTTTTTAATTTTAAGAGTGTAATTGAAATAGTTAATTAATAGTTATCTTTGAGAATGGCCGGAAGGTCCGAAACGTAGGAGTGGAATAATAAGAAAATAAACAGATTGAAACTAAATGAATATTATTTTATTATAATCGATTATCAACCAGTATCAAACAATAATTCAAATTATTCCTAAATAATTACTGTTATTATTTTTTTTTTCTATTAATTTTTGAGTCATCAGAAATATTTCTAAACTTCAAGGGCTGGGTAAATTGCCACTTTAGTGGGTCCGTTTATACGCCCCTGTCTATGACGCACGATGTTAAATACAATGTTGTTATTCTTGGTTAATATGCCTGTGTGTCGACTATTCGTGATACAAGGAGGTATTGTGTGAGGACTGCCGACGCCTCAGCGGCTGGGGAGCGGGCGCTAAAGGTCATGGGCACAGATCAATCGAGGATCGGTTCTGTAGCAGTGCATTCTTTCTCCGTAAAATAACTCAGCAGTTTGTTACAGAGCATGAAAGGTATTTTTTTCATTTGGAAAAAAATGTGTTAAAAGCATGAAAAATTACATTGTTGGAATCCGGGATTTAATTTTAAAACAATAAAATTTGACCAAGGTGGGAAAATTAATTTCGTGTATAAGGGATGCGCAACAATAAGATAGCTTCATGTTTGGTGGTTTTTCTGTTAGATCGAATTACCTTTTTTTTTAAAAAAAAAAAAATAAAAACCGTTCTTTTTAGCGATGTGAAAAGTGAGTAGCTAAGGCCTTTAGCAGCCAATATCTTCAGCTTGACAGTAGCCCCTCCACTTGACTTAGTGGTGCCAGATGGATTCGATAAAAATGACATATAGAAACAAGAAATTTAACGAAATAAGAAAAAACAATCAACAAGATCAGAGTCAATTATTTTCAACTAGAAATAATACTAACGTTGTTAATAATTTAAGAACCCCATATTTAAAAAAGGCTTTACATAGGCAGGAATGAATGAAAGCCAAAGAATGAAGCGCTTTCTTTCATTCATCTTTTGCTTTCATTCATACAAAAAGCCCAGCTAAGTGAGGCCCACTGTAAATAGATTATTTACTACGAAGTTATTTTAACTGCACCTGGGCCATATTCCTTTTAGAAATGTAATTTTATTTTAAATACATATAATTAGTATATTATTGTATTATTAATTTGTTATTTTGAATTCTTCAACTATCTCATTCCACGCTTCAGCCTTCTTTAACAATTTTTTATAAAGTTTGTGTAAACTATCATATGGATAGGTGTATTTACGCACTGTTTCAACAGCGGTTGAAGTAGTCAGGGGGGCAATCTGTAAATTTATACAAATGGATCGCTTGTCGTCGGGAGAATTAACGTCGGCCGTTGGCCGTGTTCTGCCAGACCCAAGATCATACAACATTGCGTCGTAATAACCATACAAATACAACGAGACCGCCTGACCAATACAATTAGATATCGCTGCCCGTCGCGACAGACCGTCTCCTATGTGGCCTTTTAGGTTTCGTATTGAAATTGGGCCTTTTGTTTTTTTAAAATTTTATCCTATGTTAAAAGGTGCATTATACTACAAATAAATTCTATTAAAATGATTATAATAAATAGTTGTAAATAGGAAAATTTTTTTTTCTTTAATGTAATTATCATTAACTAGTAGCTTGAATCGGCCTCTTCAAGCTAGAGTGTGTCCCAACCATTCTCAAGGTTATGACACACCAGAAGAGGTGGATTGAATCTAAACCAGCTGGTTTAGCATAGTTGAAATATGTCTACTAAAGTGAAAGTTAGTTTGTGCGCATGAAAATAATGTGGGCTATAATCTAAGGACTTCCATATTTAATTTTTAATTAATTTAATTGTCAAACTATTAGGTTAACCAACCAAGTCACCCTAAATGCCATCACTAACTGCTTTGGGAGTTACAAATAAATTAATTTATCTCACATTGTAGTTTCTCAGCTTCAATAATCAAATACAAGCAGTACGCGAGCATGCATGTAGTCCATATTACATGCTCCATATTATCCATATTAACCTGCAAATAATTGTAAAAATTATATTCTATCAGACTTAACTTGGAAGCACATTTCTGGCGGTTTTAAAACTCTTACTAATCAGGTGATTAATTTAATAAAGTAACGAATAAGGTTTTTCATTTTTTTTTACTTATACTCCTATTTCACTTATAGCTCCTAAACGGTGGATAAAGTTTAGATTAAGATTAAACAGCATTAAATTCTGCGTCGAATAAATACTATAACATTTGGTTGGATATTATATCCCAAAACGTAAATCGTTGTAAACTGAATTTGAAATTTATTTTCAAATTTTGCCATACCTAAGTTATAGTAATATATATGAATCCAACTTTATCAAAGAATCGCATTTCTGTTAGTTCTAAAACGGTTACTAAATAGTTAATTAGTTTGACCCAGTAACTAATTAGAAAGATTTGTTCAAGAGGTCTTTTTTAAAAGTTTTTTTCGTCTAAAAGTCCTGAACGGTGGATCTTATAAACATTAGATTATGCGTAGAATGAGTACTATAAAGTAATAATTAGGCGAAGTGATAAGGTCTTAAATCACCTGCTACGGCTGTTACTAATTCCTGTAACTGGTTTACGACATAATATTTAACCAAATCGATATATTATGGTACTCATTTGACGCAGAATTAGACAGCTAAAATTCTGTTTAATTTCTTATACTATATTTATAACAGAACACTACACCACCATGACCTTCATATCTCTTTTGTCCTTGGCCTCATACCAACCAAATCCTAAAAATTCCATATAAATTTTTCTAATCATCCTAATCCTTTGGTTCAGACCTTATCCAGTTTCACCCATCACTGTAATATACCACGATGTTGAAACGGCAGTGGCCAAGAGACTTATTGTAAAATGGAAATTGACAATCGCAGTTCTTGCCTATTATCTATATTATTGCCTAACAACGTTGTAGCAGAATTTAATATTTACAATGAATAAATTTTGTTATACTATAACTGTTATGCTAGGATTAGGATCTAATTAATAAGAGTTTTAGGACCATGAGAAATGTTTTTTGGTGTCAAGTCTGATTGAAACTAATTTTTAAAATTAGTTGAGGATGTATGTTCTATTTCAATGGGTCATGTTTCTGGTTCCTGCATTACTGGCGACCTGAATAATATCCACTAACCCGATAGTTAGTTAATTTTGTGGGCACATCCTTATAAAAATTAAATCTAATACAATTTCTAGTTGGATTCTGTGAGCTTTACCCATGTGTGTGTGTTCAGTTTATAAATAGGGCGGAAACTAGTTTCGCAATCCGTGGGCGCGCATGCTAGAGGCCAGGAAATAATTAAACTTTACAAAACTACTAAGCTAAACTATGGATATTATATATATCGGCTCAATGAACAAGAAAATTATACTGTTGAAAAGTTCCGCAATTTTCATGAATCCTCAATTGCGTCCATTATAAAAAATATTAATAAGTATCCACTGCATTAATTTCACATTTTCTTCGTTACTACTATGCAAATCAACTTGTGACTTAGCTTAAATGTAACAAATCGGGGCTTCACTAAACCTGGGATTCCTCTCGTATCCAATCCTTAGAATCCAAAATCCTTAATGTTTCTTACTTTGTCACAAATTTATTCACATTTTCTTCGTTACTACTATGCAAATCAACTTGG
The DNA here is from genome assembly GCF_000696795.3 of Halyomorpha halys. Classification (NCBI taxonomy): domain Eukaryota; kingdom Metazoa; phylum Arthropoda; class Insecta; order Hemiptera; family Pentatomidae; genus Halyomorpha; species Halyomorpha halys. The sequence continues at coordinate 216,346 of NW_027112336.1, read as the reverse complement.
GACTTAGCTTAAATATAACAAATCGGGGCTTCACTAAACCTGGGATTCCTCTCGTATCCAATCCTTAGAATCCAAAATCCTTAATGTTTCTTACTTTGTCACAAATCAAGTCATCCATTAGGACCTCAATATATTGCCGATTTGGCCAGAACCAGATACCAATCCTTTCATGATAAACTTCTTAACCACCCAAACCCAATTGTTTGTAATCTTGCTTCACTTACATTACTTTATAATTCTTCTAGGCTTCTGAAAATAAGATGGCCTTGAGATCTTCTCCTCTAGAAATGTTATTGGAGTTCTTTACATATCTTTATCATGTCATTGTATAACTAACATTAAATTTACTTGCTGTATACATTTTTATTAAAGATGTAAATATTAAAAAAAAATCATATTACAACCCAATTTTCTTTTGGACTAAAATTTTTTTCCTGGATAGACGGTGGTTCTACTCTTACTACTTTATAACAGTTCTTTATAGTTCAGTTGAATATTAAGGAAAGTTCTTACAATCCTTGCCCTTCTGGCTTAGATTTGTAACATATTTCAGTCTGTCAGTGGACTAAGGTCTGTTTCAAACCATTCCATGCTGGAGATTACAATAGTCAGTCCTTTTATATATTTAATCCACTCTATACAAATCTTAAACTGTAAGATGCTAGGGCTCGATACTTTCGTGTTATTCTTAATTAGCATTGTCATTTCGTACAACAATATCTATAACCTTCATATTACCATCAGCAAATACAATGCCAGTCATGTCGTGGGTCATGTTATTGACTATTCTTTTGACTTATACTAGTACAATCCAACCCCCGACTATACTTAAGATAGCATTCATACTTGCCTATTGGGCTGTTGTCTTTGGCAGCATATTGTTGTTCCTCATTGCCCCCTCCTAGTTCCATAGAACATCCAAGAGGCGTGCTTCAAGTTCTCTCATTATCCCTTAGCCTCTTTTCAATATCTATCAATCCATCCAGCATCCCCATTATTATATATACTAAAATGAAGTCCAAATTTATCTTTGATTCGATCCCGCTTTCGTCTCAGATGCCATTCTGAAACTGCAAGAAGACATAAATGGAATCAGCACTTAGGTAACGAAAAATAAACTTACGTTAAATGCCCAAGAGACTAAAACCGTCATAATTAGATCTCCCTCTCTACTTTAATCTATTCCGGGACCTCCCAACCTTACCCTGAACAATGCCCCTATGCCATTCCAAACGTCAGTCAAAAACCTTGGAGTCACCTTTGACCAAACTCTATGTTGGAAACCACACATCCTCTAATTTTTCAATTGAACCATGACAACTCTCAACCTCCAGTATCTCCTTCCACTTAAAACCCCCCAAATCCTAGTTTCCCCCCTTGTTTTCCTCCACTTTGACTATAGCTGTATTGTGTACGGCAGACTCTAGGTGTAATGCAAGCTAAATTTGAACATCTCCTGAATTGCTCATTACCTTTCCAAGCGAGGTTTTCTACCGTCTTTCTGATTCCAAGTAATTAGAACTCAGCCCCCTTCCTATAACCTGCAATGTCAGCCTTCAAATCCTTTGGCCATAACGTACAACCAGGGCCTTGTTTCATGATGAAAGCTAATAGTATTAGTTCATAGTACAAGTATAGAAACAACGTGGTGATTGCATTAATACTTTTTTTTTCATAATAGGGAGGACTATTAGTGATAGGAGTTAAAAGTACTAAAATACAAGTTACCAATGTAGAAGTAAGTGTAATTTTATTAAGTTAAATTGACAAGACTAATAGTATTAGTTTGTACTTTATTATGAAACAGGGTCCAAATCCTGTCCTTCTGCTTCTACCCACCACCTCATCAAACTGCTTGACGTTTGGCAAATCATTCTTTCGTTGAGCTGCCTCTCTCTGGAACTCCATTCCCTTTACCGTACGCTTCGATTAAATGCATTCTGTTCCACCACCTTTTTTCTTCTCGAAACTGAATAAATATTACATTCAACATAGAATATTAAAACTACTTTTTGATATTTTATTTATATATACTTTTTCTATGTTCTTATTTCTTTCATATTTCTTAGGAATTGCATAGCATAAGGAGTAAGAGGGACTACACTTTTTTTGGCCCATATATTGTTAAACCTAAAAGAACTTAGTCCCAGTTAATAATAATAAATTTTTCATTTTTATTTCATTATACCACCATAAAACTATTAAATTGTACACTTATAAATCAAGCTTCATTGAGATCGTATGAGAAAATAAATTGTAACATCCATTTTATAAAGTGGAACTACAGGTAGATTGATTTTAACGAAAATGTAACTTTAACATCCCATAAATATATATCATATAAATATATATTTTATGTTTCATACTACTTCTCGTTTTTTAACTTGGCTGTTCATATACACACAGAATTGCAAATTGCAAAATTTGGTTATTTGGACTCAGAGGACTCTAAACGAGTGTTTCCATCGAAAATATGAATTCGAAATTTTTCACAACGGTAAAAATTAGCTACGTAATTCACAATGACCTCAGAGGTCGAATGTGAACGATCAGGCAAAAGACAAATCTCTATCTGTAAATAACTTTTATATCACTTAAATCTAATGAGTAAGTTAATTAATTAATAAAAAATAGTATTGTGATGAAAATTTATTATTATTGTTATTATGTTAAAGCTCTTGCCCTATGTAAGCTAATAACTCCAGGGTGATTTAAAAGTCCTATAGAGGTTGTGTAAGGTCGCTAGAGTGGAGTTGGCCCCGGTCAGATTTCTCAATGCCATCATAATTTATAAGATGCCTCCACGGGCAATGCTACTGAAATTTGTTGGAGGGGGCACTTTAAACTTGACAGTTTCTACATTATTTCCAACTTTATTAAAAATTTTCAATTTTCTCCACTTTTATTAAATACCTTCATTATTCTGCTATTTTAGATATGACCATTTCACTTACCTATTGTGAATGAATATTTAAAATTTTAAAAATTAGTTCGTTTTCCATTTTAAAAAAATTTACATATACAAAGTCCTACAAGTACGATAACTTCAAAGATATCGCCGTTGGGATTATATTTTAGTAACATGTTTTATTAACTTTTAAGAATTCTAAACAGGTTCTCCAATTTCTGAAATATTTGTGTTTTTAAATTATTGTGGAAATTACACACTCATACTCTTGAAAGAGATGAATGAGGCTGGGTATAGAGTGTGCTAGAGAATAGGGATGGTTGAATATGCTCTGATGGTATCTTGGCAACTAAATGCATCAAGGACAAAATGTGTGTTGAGGTTGTGCATGTGAACCAATTATCACTGATTTATTTATGACTAGCTACATTGAAGGACATTTTATTTATTTTTTTATTCCTTACTCAATATATACCTTGTAAAGGTACCATGAATTGAAACGAGTCATTTTCCTTGAATAATGTAAATAAATAAAAAATTAAACCAAATACAGAATCTACCAGCATAATAATGACAATATATGTAATAATAAACGTCTTTACAACAGAATTAAATTATTTGAAAAATATTCATGGCGTCACATTATTAAAATATAATTGCATATACAAAACTCATAGAAGTACTTGTACATTATTCTAATTTTTTGTTTTCTTCTTCTATTTTTGGCTCTTTAGATGGTCAATTTCTCTAGGTTTTTGAGTCAAAAATAAATAAATTATTATTATACACAAAATCTTTTTTAAAAAATTTATATTTTGTTTAATTTTTTTCCGATTGGATAATTTTGATTTTCCGCCATTATGATGGCTTCTAAAACAATTTATTTATTAATATACTACTTTAACATCTTGAAAATCAAAATTATGTCCTTTTTCTACATGGTTTTATACTAATACCATTTTTTTAAATATTTTTAGGATTATTTAAAAAAATAAATTATCCTAAACCTAATAAAAATATTTATAAAATTAAATAATCGTAAATATAATTTTAAGAACAGCATTAGTATAATACCATGCATAAAAAGGATAGATTTTAAAATTTCAAGATATTAAAATAAAAGAATAATTTTAGAAGCCATTACTATAGCGGAAAATCAAAAGTATGCAATGAATTATAAAATAGACACAAACAATTAAGTATAGGGTATTCCGAATTCCCAAGTTGTTTAAAGTCCGCTTCCGTTTTGCAAAACAGCAATAGTTGAACAATAAATCCAATAGAGTATAATATTAAACAATTCAAGGAGTATTTTAAACTAATGAGTGTAAAAGTTAAAGTGAAAAATATTTTGCTCTATTTTAAAAGATAGGGTAATTGAGGATTTGTTTCAAATTTATTTTTGAAAAAAGTAATAAATTTTGCCCAATTAGGGCATAAATCAAAACATATTTTAGCTCATATAATAGTAACAGTGATATAGATTTTTTAAAAAGAATTTGTGTATAACAATAATTACTTTATTTTAGATATAAAAGCCTCGGAAAAAATGACCAACTAAATAGCTGAAAATAACAGAAGAATACAAAGAAGATCCATAATAGATTAGATTTATAATAGTTTATGAGTTGTACATATATTAAATTATATTTTCATAATGTGATGGTAGTGTTTTTTTTTGGGGGGGGGCTAATTGGTTTATTCTATACAGCCAAAAATTAATTAACTATATTCTATCTTAATATCCCTGTAGGACAGTTTGCCCAATCACTCTGTTAATACTATTATTTATTAAGTTAAATTAATCTGATTTACTGTACTATACTAAACCATAACTATTTGTTATACATTTTTGTTAATAGATTTCACATATTTATGTATGTAACATATTTTTGTATAGCCTATCACTTTCAATAAACCATCGTACATATTATTTTGATTTGTATCTACATCTTTGAACAATAATTTCACGTTGTTGTTTGTATGACGGACATTCAAGTATAATAAGCTTAAGGATCTGCTTACCGCTGAAGTTTTCCAATTGAAAAGTTTCAGTTATGCCTATTTTGTGTAGGCAGATATTGCAAATCATAATAATTTATTGTCTTAAGTTTAATGTAAGTATTTGTGATGTCTTTCCCTATGTTTGCTTGCGAGAACCACGGTTTTCGAATAATATGAAAGTATTTTTGTAGAACTGCCAGTTTTCTACTACCATGATTGTGTTTTGACAAAAGCCAATGAATTAGTGTCGAACGTCATAAATATATTTAAAATAATGTAATTCAGTTATAAAGAAGTTTATTATTATGTAGTTTTTAATAAAAAATATAAAATCTTAGGTGTAATGAGAATATGATTTTCTACAATTATTTTGTTAGAAACCCATTAATTAAATATGAATCCAAAAAGAAAAACTAACAACTAAGATAAAGTTGTTTGCAATAGATTTAAATAAATAATATTTCGCTGTTGTAATGGCTTCTAAAACTATTCTTTTAATTAAATACTATTTTACATTTTGAAATTTTAAATGATGTCATTTTTCTGCATGGTTTTATACTAATGCTTTTTCTTTTTATTATATTTAAGATTATTTACTTTTATAAATATAATAAAAAAAATGGCATTAGTATAAAACCATTTAGAAAAAGGACATAATTTTGTTTTTAAAGATGTTACAGTAGTATATACAGAGAAAAATAGAAGCCATCACAATTGCAGAAAATCAAAGTTATGCAATCGAATATAAAATCGACACAAAAAATTAACACATATGGTACACCGAACTCCTAAGTTGATTAAAGAAACTCCACTTCTATTTTGCAAAAGAGGAATAGTTGAACAATAGATCCTACCGAATATACAATTGACCAATTAAAGGCGTATTTTAAAGTAATGAGTACAAAACATAATGGAAAATATGGCAAATATCTTGGCTATATTTTAAGATAAAAGGTAATTTAGGATTTTCTTCCAATTTATTTTTGAAAAAAGTAATAAATATTGCTTGATCAGGAAAAAAATTAAACAGTGATATAATTTTTTTAAAAAAGGTTATGTTTATAATATTAATTAATTTATTTTAGACATAAAAGCCTCAAGAAATTGACCATCTAAATGGCGCAGAGTAGGAGAAGAAAAAAAAATTATAATAATTTACAAGTATTTCCATGAGTTGGATATATAAAACTATATTTTAATAGTACAACTGGAGTGAGGATGATTGTTTTGAAAATGGCCAATGAATTGGGGCCGTCATAAATATTTTAAAAATAATGTAATTCTGTAGTAAAGAAGTTTATTATTGTAGAGGGTTATAATAAAAATCATGGGCGTAATTATATGATCTTATTTAATTATAAGAAGATGGTCAGGGTTGCGGTAAAAAAAAAGAACAAATAGTTTAAAAATATTTTAATGTCCAACGTTTCGCCCCACTTTGCAGGGCTTCATCGGGACTGTTTAAAGCGAACGGTTGAACCAGTCACCCTGACCATCTGCTTATATTTAAATCTTTACGGTCAACTATATATACATATAGATTTTATTTAATTATGTTGATTGTAATTCATTAATTAAATATGAATCCCGCAAGAAAAACTAACAATTAAGATAAAGTTGTTCACAATAGATGTAAATAAATAATGTAGAGAAAAATTCAAGTTATAATTAATTCACCAGGAATTTATTTGGTACTCTTTTGAGAACTGCTATCGAATATTGAGACCACACGGTGAAGAAACCTCTCAGAAATTCAGCTACAATTTACCCCTTAATGATATGTCATTAGCAATCCCTATCGAAGAAATCGTTCAACAGGATTTCCCTTTGGCTGAGGTAGTTGTGGTTAATATTTATGTTTACGTTTCCAATGCATTCGATAGTTATGTAAGTTTTCAGAATAACATCAAAAGCTATCTGAATCTAGGTTATCACGAAGGGAGAAAATCAGAGCCCGGGCTGTTTCAGGCGTGATGGCTGAGGTCACGAGCGGCCAAGGACATTGTTAATTATTACTGGAAATGGGAAGTTTTCTGTGGGAAATAGTAAAACTCTTTGCGTTCTTCCTTGAATTCCTACCTTTACAAAAAAAAAAAACCTTAAAAACATTGAGCAGCAGAGCTCCGTTACTAAGGTCTTATTTCCTACGCATTTCTGTTTCATAGGCTTTAGAAGTATACATAACCTTAAAAAATACCCAAAACCATATAAAGAGTATGGGAGGAAAACGTTGGGACCCCAAAAGGCACTGTTTTCATCAGACATTCCCCGGTCTAATTTATGAGTTTTGTATACTCCTTTTTAGAAGGTGTTTAGTTAAAACAAAACATATAGGTATATTGAAAGGAAGAAAAGTAATAAATTGTAGAGAGGGTGTAAGCCAAAAGAGAATATAATATTGTTAATAATGTTAAATTAAATTTAGATGCTAGGAAAGTTATATCTGTTGCTGCTGAGAGGTGGATCGCTAACAATGAGTGTCACCGTTTTGTATCACTAGTAGAAATTAGAAGAGATACAAACTTCGCTTACTTGTCCTGATTTTCTTATTTCCCTCAAAATCTTAAATCACAGGCCTTTGCACCAAACAAGCACTACTCTAAAATCAACTCGAATAAAATTTTTAACCCACTAAATCAATTTACCGGGGCTTAGGAGATGTGAAAAATATTTGAAAAAGATCAAGTTTTCACTGCCGATTTTACCTCATTTTAAGTGTCCAACGTATGCTTAAGGTGCCAAGCATAGTGGAAAAAATATGCATTATCTCATAGAGATAAGTCAGATTTTTATAGATAATAATGATTTACAAATCACCTGTAGATATGACTAGGAAAAATATATATTTCCTTTTTTGGTAATTTATTTATTTATATTTACTACCGTATTAAGATATATACAACCAGTAAATTTGCTGTTAGTTATAAAATGAAATGATACAAACATGTGGAGAATCTACCCATTCATAGAACTCCAATAACATTTTTAGAGGAAAATATTTCGAGGCCATCTTCTTTTCAGACGCCTAGGAGGATTATCAGGTAATGAAGGAGAAGCCAGGTCACAAACAAGTGGGTTTGGGCAGTTGGAAAGTTTCTCATGGAAGGATTGGTATCTTTTTCTGGTAAAGTCGACAATATATAAAACATTGAGGCCCTGATGGATGGCTTGATTTGTGTGGTCAAAATTTGTGACAAGACAAGAGCCAGAAAGAAAAAAATACAGTTATTTCACCCTAATTTTTTATTACTTTAATGAAAACTATCTATAATTACTAGTCAAAATTGATGAGTCTGCCAAGTATAGGTAGGGAGAATACAAAATGGGGGATTTTTTAAAATTTGATTACATTTCTAACATTCCAACTACCAGACCCTGTCTGCCTTCATTAAGTACGAGTGTAGCCTTTTTTGTTTTTGTTCATCTTAACTGTTGATTGTGATAAATAATACAATCCACTGCATTTATGAATACAATTGTGGTAATTAATTTAACTAAGGGTATGAATCCTGAAAACATTAAAGAGCCAGTACAGACGTGGGCCCACCAACTTCTGACAACTTTGAGTTGGAACGGTATTTATAACTACGAAGCGGCTATAGCGGCTTTAAGTGGGTGCCTTACACTTCTTTATAGCAAAATATCTTCCTCTGACAGAGTGGATCATATTTATTTCGGGACCGTCATCCAATATTTTATTTATAATTTGGTAATTTATTTCTGTCTAAACTGCCTTCAATTTTAACTTATATTCATTATTTTATTTTATGTTTATGTTTTCTATTGTTGGCCTCATCAAATAAATGTTTCTTTGTTTTCTTTGCTATTTAAAGCTTTTCTTCAAAAGACTACGTCGATTGAAATGGCTTTAACAATATTTCTACGTCATTGGAGACTATAGATTTGTTCCAAGGTGATTTTTTACAATCATCAAACTGCTAAGTACATGCGCAGTTATAAAAACCGGTATTCTACATGCTCCAGTTAAAATTTGCGATGTAGCAAGGCTTAGGTTGTAGTGTTGTTGCCCTTGAATCGTGTAGACATCAGATAAGTGACCGATTAGCTTATAAGTAGCTACGAAAATAATTATCATGTAATTTTTAAATATTCCTCTGGGTTCCAATCCTTACAACCTAAAGTACTAAATCCTTCTTACTTCTAACAAATATAATCATCCTTATTGTCCTTAACGTTCCATATATTGCCTCTTTGGCCAAAACTACTATAAATCCTTTCATAATAAATTCCCTAAACACCAAAAACCATTTATTTATAACCTTTCTTCCTCTTCTATTCTCGAAAATGCGCCATGGTGCCTGAAAAGAAAATGGCCTCAAAACCTTCAACTATCTTATTGAAGACCTCCCGATTGGTAGATTCTGCAGCAGTATGTATCGTGACATTGTACTATAAATCATAACACATTTACTAGTTGTAGTTTGCAGTTGTAAATTTGATAAAATAAATTAAAAACAAAAACTGGTGGCAGTCGTGAGACTGGCAGACAGGAGTGAAACTTGTGGAAATGAAATAATCTATTAAAATATCTATACTGATTATAAAGATTCTAATACATTATGTTATTATAGGCTATTAAAAAATTTACTATATTTTAATATGATGAGAAGATAGTTGACAGTGGATAACATATATGACGAGAAGATGGTTGGGGTGGGGTCAGAAAATAACACAAATAAGTTGAAAAAATTTATTTAATTGAGCCAACGTTTCGGCCAGAATTTCTAGCCTTCATCATGGCTACTTCTTGGAGATCGAAAATCTAAGTGGACCTATCTATCACTTAGGTTTCCGATCTCCTAAAACTAGCCCTGATGAAGGTTTAGAAATTCTGGCAGAAACGTTGGTACTACTAAATAAGGTTTTTTCAACTTATTTGTGTTATTTTCTGACCCCACCCCAACCACTCCTCATATCACCATCTTTTAATTCAAACGTTTGAAAATTCGTCATCATTTCATTTCTTGGGCTATATTTTTCATTTTTCTACTTTTTATCCCTATGTAGCGCGAAAATTAAATTTTAAATTATAGCTAATTCCAAAAAGAATGAAATGCATAAAATTTCTCAATATACTGCTACGATTTATAGTTTTCAAGATATTTTAATCTAAATGCAAAACACGTCTATAATTATCCTCATCCAACCACTCAAGTTTCATCTCGAACGTCCCCTCGCGTCACGATATCAATCAACTTCCGTATAATTTTTTTCTCCTTGAGTTATAGAACGTAGGTAAAGAAGTTTCACTTCAAAATGTTATCAGTACTCGAGTCGGAAAAACCTATTCCGAAATCATGATTGATGACCCACAAAACGCCAAAGTTTGAATTTGAATTTCATTCATCTGGATCCTCCGCTGTGTCGTATTGTATATACAGTGTATATAATCTTGCTAATCCAATCTAATTGTTCCCGGAAGGGGAAGAGGGAGAGGAGTGGAGCCCCAAAGCTCAACTCCATATGTCCAGATTCTCCTTATTATAGTCATGTAGATCAGTCTTTTGTAATGTGTTGGAAGTTTAGACCGTTTGTCTAGTAAGTGCTGTAATAGTCGAAATTGACATGCAGTTTCCTGTCTTTTCAGTCTTGTGTGAGGATTCCAGGTAATCGTTTGTCCAAATGTAGTCCAAGGTAGCGGATCTGTTCTACAGGGATAAGAGTAACATTACTTAATGAAACTGTAGGGCAATCAGTAGGTTTACGACGAAGGGTAAAGGTGATTTGATAGGATTTGTTGGAATTTATCTTAATCCCCCAATTACGACACCATTCTTCGATGGTTGTAATATGGGATTGGAGAGTTTGGGATGAAATTAATGGATTATTATTAACTGCGAGCACACATGTGTCATCGGCATAGGTGGGAGGATAGTGTTAGGATTGGTTAGAATGTTAGCTGTATAGACGGTGTAGAGGATGGGACCAAGGATACTCCTTGAGGAATCTCTAAACGTAAAATTCAATTACACTGACTAATACAAATAAATGCCCATTCCCTACCTCTCAAGCAACATTGCCTTATAATTTCAATACGCATTTTAAATTATCGCCACGTAATTTCATTTTACATATTGGTGTCCCATATTACTTTCAGTTAGTTCTTCATTTTAAACTAGGTACTGGGAATGTCAAGATGAGGATCTTGTGATTAGCATTTCCCAGTAGCTTCTAGACTAGGCCTAATCCTGCCCTGGTTTTCAGCATCAGTAAATATTAAACAGTAATCCATCACACTACGATTTATTAAAGTTAAATTATATAATGCGTAATAATGAACCAGGGCTGACGTGTCTGTATGATTTAGTCAAAACTGTGGATTGAGAAAAAAGAAATAAATTGATTCAATAGTAAAAGATAAATATTCGTTTTATTTTAATCAGATATCTCAGTTCATTTGATATTGGCTAATGATGACTTTCTTTGTTATCTCTAGAATTGCCTAGACATTCATTATTGTCATATTGGATCCCATATGTTATCCTCCCAAACAAAGGTTAATGTTAAATAATAATAAAATTTTATATGAAATGATTAGATAACACGACCAGAGTGGTCCCTCTCCATTCTGTGTAAGCCCCCAACTTGTATGTTACCAATGTGAAACCGCCTTCAGCGGTTCAACTCAACTTATACTGCCATACGGCAAACCAAGTCAGTATGTAATAGGTATATATACTATACATTATTATATTTGTAATTGTAATTATATATAAATAAAGAGGATTTGAAAAAAAAAAAAAAAAAAAAAATTAGATAACACGATTCAAAATACAATCGCAGCATCTATACACATCTCTACAAAATGTTAAAAGCCAAATCTAATACAATTTTAATACAGTTTTTCTAGATAATGATTAACCTTTTTCAGCATTCCTTTATTTATGAGTCCACCAAATTCCCAAGAGCATTTCAATTATTCCTATAATAAAAACAAAATATCTGAAGATTTTTACTTCCACTAACCTGAATTTTGAATATAAAGAAATGGGAAGTACTAAAATCGTGAAAAATTTTGAATTCAAATTTTTTACAGAAATAGTAATTTCAAGTCCAAATACCTAGGCCACGATAATGGTCTCAAAAATGAAAATAAATAAGGAACTGAAATTCCATATTTGAAAAGGGTGAAGACATGGAATTTTACAACATTTCGATAAAATCGACTGGCATTCCATATTGTATTTAAAAAAAGTAATCTGTATCGCTAGAACCTACATGTAGGGGTCCAGTACTTTGTAAGAATTTACTGTTTCTAGACCAACGGTTGTGCAAGAAGATGATTTGTACAAAATTACGTTCCACCGCCGGATTTTTACCCAATTAAGGATATCTACCTCGTGAGGCTGGGTGGACCCCGGAGAGCTCCCGATCACATAGGTCTGACTCACGGCTGTGAGTGGTTTCAAGTGAAACCAAAAATAATTATCAGCCACAACCGAATTCGAACCCAGGTCCTTGGAGTTGTGGCACAGTGCCTTACTAGTGATTACTATTCTCTATAATTTAGATATTGTACTATTACAAAAATTATATTACTATTACTATTATTAAAAATATGTTGTATAATATAGTGAGAGAGGATGGGTCACTAGTAAGACTTTTTTTATTTATTTATTTTCACCTTCCCCTGCCTTTCAAGCAATACAGGTGTGCAGCAGTAGTTCGATGTTACATATCCATCATCAAACTACTGATTTATTAGCAGTAGTTTATTATACAATATAATTTTAGTTTTGTGTAATAGTACAATATCTAAATTATATAGAATACTTAGGGTTCGTTATATTTACGTAGGCGGCCATTAGGCTGGGCAGGCTAAGACAATTAATTATAGGTAGGTGAAATGATAGGTAATCAAGCTTATGCAACGTCTAGCATAGTAAGGGGGCAAGTGGATGGATCGGTGAGCACTCATAACCGAAACCCATATTGTTTCTCTCTCCATGGGTTTGTGAAGCCCGTCAGACTACTGTAGGCAACTCTACCGACCGGTCATAACTGCATATAAACAATATTGTTATGACATTTAAGGTAATTTTAAATAATCCCAGTAATTATTATTAATTATGTAAATGAAATAAGTGATACAAATTATAGTTATGGAATAGATCAAATAATTTTTAAATTAAGTTTAGGAGTGATTATTTTCGGAGATACTCATGCAAACGAGATCAATAGTGAAGTTAAACAAAAAAAAAATAGTTCTAAAAAAGAGTAATGTAATCTTCAAATACTGAACAGTATTTGAAAAAAAGGTTTGTTGTGAATGCAGTCTCCATATAAGAATATGATTGGTTATATATAAACAGTAAAGACGCCTCAAGATCTCTTATGGTAAAAATAGCCTAGAAGAAAAGAAAACTGTATTTTTTTATGAGAATGTCTTTGTGTTTGACCTTATCTTGTTCTCTTGTTTGGGACAATACTCAAGGCTGAGAAAAGCGTTTCTTCATTTAAACTTTCAAAATAAAATGGGAAGTAGGGTTTATGAAATATCCATTGGATCTGTAACCATGATACCTGATGAGTGGCCACATAAATCCCCTTTTTTTGTTTTATAGTATCAGTGATGTTTTTTTAGAATTAATAAATCTGACTTACACCACTTTTCCTAAGAATGTGACAATTATTTCATCTGCATTCCAAAAAATGTTTTGCGGCTGATAGAAAATAATGAGCTGCCTCACCATTTAATGGATTTCTCTATGGGGAATTCATGTTTAATCATAAGATTGTATATAAAAAAAAAAAATAGCTATGCCACTTTTCCTTAAACAGCCTCATATGATGAAGAAATATCAATAATTAGTCATGTTTATATTTAGGAAATATATCTATTAATTTAAGTTGTAATCATTTATATTATAAATTTTAAGTCATTTACGCTCTAGGCATTTTTTATGTAAGGTGAAGAAGTCATGTTAATGGATTACTTTATTTTTACACAAATCTGTCACGGCCGCAGTTCAGTAACAAGCGTAACAGGGAACCCTTCACTATTTTATCAAGGGAAATAATATTTTAATCAAAAGTAAACTTCTTATGAAATCCACTTTCTCATCTCCAAATCATTGTGATTAAAAAATCTTTAGCATTCAGCTTTGGTTGTCATATAACATGTGCTTACATAACTGGGCTATAAACATGTGTTTTATTCGATTGAGTCTGATGAAGATCACTAAGCGCCATGGTCGAGAGAAATATGTTATCAACAATTAAAAATTTTAATTCGTGGTGTTGGTTCATGTTCACGTTGAGCCGAAAAGCATGATTTGATCAATAACAATTTGGAGTTCACTAGGCGCCGAAGGTATACTATGTCGCATAACAGAAACTCAAGACAAGTTGCACCCATCGTGTAGTAGTCACTTTTCTCAAACTGTGTGAAGGAAATAATTAGATTTGTTGCAACATCGAATTTTGAACTTATAATAAGTTGCACTAATTATCGAACGTTAACTAGTTCATAATCAAATCCCCAGTCCTTGCTCTATAATATGAAAGCATGTTATAATAATATAACCAAAATTAAAATATAACCAGCGGATGTTAGGTATCACTAAACATCTTTTAAACTGCTTTCAGAATGTAACAAAAAATAAAATGAATAAATTAATACCATTAAAAAATTCGTCGCGATGAAATTAACTGTAACATTTTTAGTTTATATAAAATAACACTTTTTTGTGTAAAAAAATATAATTTTGATAAATATTTAATCAACCGGATAGCAATAGCAATTAAAGTTAGTCGATAATCGAAACTTATTAATTTTATTAAGTGTTTCGACCACTAGGGACATTTACACTGAAATCACAAAGTTAGTAAAAAATAATTGACAAATTCACGAAGTAACAATTGCAGAGTGAAGGTGAGAAAGTTACAATTAAAATTTTGCATTTTACAAAGTTGAAATCACAAAGTTACAATTACAATTTATATAGTTAGTAAATTACTATATAAAATCATGCATCCACTTAAAAATGATAATCGAAATAAAAGATACAGTTCAAAAACTGTAGAATATTAACCAGCATTACATTCATTTATTTCTTAAGGGACAGATGAGGGATAAGATGAGTTGGACTGATAGTCCATTTGGGTTGTCATTCTGTCTGACGGTGTTGAGGTTTTTATTTTTTTTTACTGCTAATTTCATTATGATTACTGATGTAGCGAGTGATGTTATATAACACAAACACGAATCTCGGGCCCCGTTTCAAATAATGCTTGTTAATTTGAGTATTTCACAATAGTGTAAAAAAAAAAGGGATTATTGGAAGAAAATAAAACAAAGAAAAATTAAAATTTATAAAATATAAGAATAATCTATGTTTGAAATGAAAGAATCACACATAAGGTTTATATAATGAAAATAAAAGATCATTAATGAGCAATTTAACAAATTTAAACAAAAATAATTTTTTTTCGAATCAAACTAATTTGGAGTAATGAAGGTTAAAGAAATTAAGTAAAAAATAAATAAATAGTTTTACAATTGATTTACTAATTCGATAATATTGTTTTCCCACTTAAGTCAATTATTAACTTTTCTTATTTCATATATTTCTTCATTTAAATTTATTTTGATTTAACCAACATCTCTGACTAGAGAAAAAAAAAACTGTTAAATATTTAAAAAAAAAAATATTAATAATAAAAAAAGGCTCAAACAACAACTGCTATTTTTGCCAAACATATCCAAAAAACTATTAAACTTAGCTATACATATGTGTGCGTTTAGTTTTAGGCATTATTCATTTAGATATACTTAGATCCTTACTTCTATCGTATTCTTGTATCACTTTATTTTATGGTATCTTTTAGATCCTATTTAACTATCCTTAATTTTTTAATTATTTTTTATATTTTATATCATGTTACATATTGTATATATTACTGTATGTTGTATAATATATATTTTATTATTTTTTATATTTTATATCATGTTACATATTGTATATATTACTGTATGTTGTATAATATATATTTTATTATTTTTTATATTTTATCATGTATACTTATTTTAATCTAGTTCACTCCATACTTATTATTATTAGCATTAGCCCATTATTATTAAATCACTAATTTTAAATTTGCATCATTAGTATTCACTTCATAATTTCTTTCAAATATTTTTATAATATTTATTTTCATTTTAGTATTTGTTTATTGAATTATTAGTTTTATCGCTAGTGATTAATTCATATTGTACAGATCTAGCTTATAAACAGTAACTAATAAATTTTATTTATGTCTATCATTTTTACTTGGTCGGACTATACTGGCTCTAATTTTTTTAATGAATAAATAAATAAATAAAATGATTAAGTATCTCAAAAATAATTGCCTTCTTTAGGTATAAAACATTTTAGACATCAACTCTTCCGATTAAAAAGTCATAAAGAATTTAGTTAAGGATAAACAAGACATCAATTAAATAAAAAAATAAAATATATGATATCTTTTTAGATATTAAATGATAGCGCATATTTATTTTTTTCTCTATAAAGATAATGTTTTTTTCGACTGTTTCGTGAACAAAACTTTTGGTGGGGGAAGACGCGCAAGAAATTAGCTGAAAAGGACATCAGTCGACCGCAGGCAGTCCTACAATTATGGGCGCAGGAAACAGCCACATTCAGGATGATTTCGTAATCCTTCCCAGGTCAGTCTTTCAATCGGTGTTAGATGTTTTTAAACGATTAAGATTATTTTAATTATAATCCTTAACTGAGGAATAGATAAAAAGTATTTAAAAGAATTTCTTATTGATTGAACTTATTTTGATAAATTCGTGAGAATTATTTTTTTTTAATTTAAAAATAGTATATATAAAGAATCTTTATTCAACTAAAAAAAAAATAGATAAAAAATATATAATTAGAAACATCTCAAAAGAATTCTCTTAGTGTGAAATTAATTATTAATATTCTACAAACGATGGTGGAGACGAGATGTCTCTAGTTTTTTATTTTTGTTTTTTTAAATTTAAGGAGTATAAAAATTGTTTTGTCGATATGTTCAAATTTACGAGGTATTACATACGATTACGAGGTTCTTAAGCAACGATTTATTATACAGATTACATTCAAAACGTATAGAAAATCTGTGAACCGATAAAGAAAAGTCAGAAAAATAACTTTTATTTATAATCATTTTGAAACTTATTAAGAAATCTTTATTCTTTTTTTTTTGTGGAAATCATCATTTTTAAATATTATTGCTACTTTTAATTATAACAACACTAATTATCAAAATGATTTCAACCTTCTTTATTAAATCATATTGCCTGTGATACATAAAATTAAGACTGTCCTTGATGATGGCCGGATAGGCCGAAACGTTGGACATATAATATGTTTTAATTAAGAATAATTTTTGTTATTATTTATAAACCTACAAATATCGAACAAGGTAATACTAATTAATGCTACTGTTTATAAATAATTTCTGTACAGCCATTAATCTTCTAGTGAAGGGAAAAAATGTAAAATAAAAACTTTTATTACTTAAAAGAAATTTTTATCTCAGACTGATTATACAAAATAAGTAATAGCGGTATTTTTAATGAGTAAAGTATATTCAACACCATTAGGAATTATAATTCTAAATAATAAACATTTTAACTATTAATAATAAACATTTAAATAATCGTTGTTGATGTTCTCGGAATTCGATCTTTCTAATTATTTAAAAAAGTACATCAAGAGATTTATTTTAGATTTATTATTCAAGTCAATTTTATGAACAACATCAGGTATATACATATTTATTCGCACTTCTCTCTTCAGTAATTGGAATAAAATATTTTGTTTTTCAGTTCGAATTATAGGGAAAAAAATTAATTCCTGATTTCTAATTTGACAATTTATTTCAATTACCTTTTATAAAAAAAAGTTCTAATTTTAAAAAAAGATTTAAATAATTCTTCTGCGTGAGTAAATAAATAATTATAATTCCAGATTTAAATATAAAGTTTAATTTTTTTAATTGTAGTGAATTTCTATATGTTTAGTTCCATTTTTAATAAAAATTAATATGCGAAAATAGACGGATAGAAATTAATAATATTGAAAAAATAAGTACAAGAAATTAACCGGTGTTCTGGGATAAAACCTCATAGAAGTTAGCATTAATTCTTCCGATTTATTTTCAGAATAAAATAACAATTTGATCGTCACATACCTGGAGTTACGGTTCTGTACTTGAGAAAAAAGGCGACTACATTCCAATACATTTTTTGTCTTTAAACTGATATTTTAGGACTCCTAGCCACTGTCTGTGGTAGGCGCACTAAAAATTATAACATAAGTGTGCATTTTAAAGCGGAAATATGAATATTTATAAATATGATACTACGGTTAAAAGTCTGATAAGTTTTAAAGCTTAAAACGTTTAAAAATTTAAAATTATTTTTTAAATTATAATAATAATTTAAATATGCTTTGATGTACCAAAATTAGTGCATACCTGTGGCTCATTGTTGGTCACTTATATTATATTAAAGAAATATTTCTATCCAAATATATGATCCGGAATCAAATATTGTGTCAAATTCTGTTTTATAAATCATTGGCAGACCCGGCAATGCTTTACAATTGCTAAATTTAGTGAAGTATATAAATTAATTCAATACAATTAAAAGTTTGATATAAATTAATGTATTTAGTTTATTTACACATTGTATTAGTGATTTAATTAGTTTCTTACTATTTATATTTAGTTTATAGCGGTAAATAGCATTGCTTAATAAAAATATATGGTAAAAAAAAACGACTCAACCAATCTGCACGAAACTTAGGATTGGTTTATACAATTAAAAGTTTGATATAAATTAATGTATTTAGTTTATTTACACATCGTATTAGTGATTTAATTAATTTCTTACTAATTATATTTAGTTTATAGCGGTAAATAGCATTACATAATAAAAATATATGGTAAAAAACACGACTCAACCAATCGCATGAAACTTAGGATTAGTTTAGGGCTCTAAAAACTGCACCAAAGGGAACACACCGGATTTAATGAAACAAATTAGAACTGGAGATATAAAATAAAATGTTTAAAAAGTTTTTCTTAATTTAAAACCAATGTTATGCCCTAGTAACGGCATATATAAATGGTGATAAAATAGGTAAAAAGAGCAAACATTGAGCTTGTATTAACGTAGGAATTGAATAAAATGTAAAGCAATTATAAACGTTTATATGAACAGTGGACACAGAAAAAATCCTGCTAATAAATTGAGTTCAAAATTTTCCGGTTTTTAATTTCTTCAAAAAATGTTACTTGAATGTTTCAGACGACGCTATAAACGAATATCATCTGCTTTTTCATAGAACAAGTTTTTTAACCTACTTCACTTAAATCCTTATTATATTTATAAAATATTGTTACCATTAATTTTATAATATAATAAGGTGAATATAATTGACCGTAGACATAAGAGAAGAAGGTCGGGGGCCCCCCGCGGTCAGTAGAAAAAGCACAAATAAAAGAATTATTTATTTGTGCCGACGTTTCGACCTAATTCATGAGGACTATACAAATAAAATAACAACAACCATCATTCAAAGAGAAAAAAATAAAAAGTAAATAAACTAAAATAAATAATAGACTAACAATTTTGGAAATATACATAACAATGAAATGAAAATATGAACTAGTTGATAAATAACTATGGACAAAGACAGAAGTAGATTGATAACATTATTATTCATATACATATAAATGTGAGTAATAAATAAATGATACAGTGGGTAAGAATATTATATTGATGAGCAACATTAAAAACCTTATAGATATATAGATGAGTATAAAGAATTAGTTAAATTAATAATGAATTGTATTTAAAAATAATTTTGTAAAAGAAAGAACAAGGGATAAGATGAAATATAAAGAGAATCGAGAATGAAGAAAGTAAGAAATATTAGATACGAGAGAAAGAACATAGAGGTTATAGGAAGAAAATTCTGGCTAAACTATTTTAAATTGCAGGAAATGCCTCTAGAGTGCAAGTCGGCAAACGGAGTTAGATAACAGAAATCTAATGGTCAAAAGGTCGTAGGGATAAAATTGTTAATGTGAGAGAGAAAAAAAAAACAACAAAAAAACAAAAAGGGGTTAAAATGCAAAATTATAAGAGCGCAAAAGTTAATAAAATGTATCAATATATAATAGGTATGTAAAAACAGATATCTTAAGGGAGAGTATCTAAAAACAATATTATAAAAAAGAAAATCACCTTTTTTTTTTTTTT
>NW_027112336.1:188382-196095 GCF_000696795.3 Halyomorpha halys | reverse complement strand
TGGAACTAAGCAATTAATTATAAAACAGATATAAAAACTTTAGCCACTCATTATATAGACATTATAAATAAATTAATATATTAGTTTTTTGTATTTTTATAGAATTTAGATTTATTTTAATCTTTGTTGTTTGTTATTTTATAAAAATTGTTAATTTTAGTTAGATTGTTTATCTTTGTGGTAATAGAGGAAGGATAATATTGTTATAGTCTATTAAGTTGTTATCATAATGAAAGATAACCTTTCAGGAAGGTAAGTAATTATTCTCCTTGAAAAATGTATAATAGTTGATATTATAAAAAGTTTTTTATTTAATAATTGACATGTTTTAATATTAGCAAGTAATGACAAATTAAGGAGTTAATTATACATTATATATCAAATAGTTAATCAGGTAAATAGTTTATAAACAGTTTAATGAATAATGTGACATAGTAGTAATGTTGTAAGCATATTTTTAAATCTTGTTGAATTTGGTTTTTTAGCAACCTTAAGATGGGGGATAACCCCGAAACGTCGTTGTAAATTAAATAAATTGTTATATTTAAACAAGGAAGATTGAGTCATTCACCAGTCATTTTTATTTATTAGATATAGATAAAGTCTTTTTCCCCGGATTTTCATTTTGCATCATAGAAACAAGATGGAGGTTTCCTCTATATCACTATTCGATATAGGCAGCTTTGGGTTATGAATGAAAATTCTTTAAAAAAATTATGAATATGGCTTCTAAAAAAGAATTTCACAAAAATGTCGGTTGCATATTTGGATTCAATGAATACAAAAAGTGTAAACACGTTTCCTCAGGCGAGTAGTCCTTCAATGCTTTTTTTTTTTATCAGCATGTTATTTATTCTTTTACATTTCAGGAATTTCAATTAGAGAAATAATTAAATTTTAATTAAGTTGATTCATATATTTAAATATAATACAAATTTTAAAAGATATAGTAAATCATGTATATTATTTTAAAATATTCGGATTATTTCTAAACGATTAAATAATTTAAAATTAAAGATCAATACTTTTATTATTGTATAATAAATAAAACTAGATAATCATATTTAGTGAAATATAACGAGTTATGAAGTGACTCAAAAGTAAAGAGATTAATAAAATAAATAGCAAAAAATATAAAATATGTATAAATAATAATATAAAAATAATGATGGTTTAATCATTTGTAGGTTCAATGAAAAAAAAAAGAATGAAGTATATGTTACAATGAATCGTTTTATTTTAATTTTTCAATACGTTTTCTACGTTTTTTGAAGATTGTTTGATTTAAAGAACATAAACATTTTTTCGTAGCTCTATTTTTAAATATTCAACTATTATCTTTGTTTGTACGTAAAAATTATATATTTCACCTCATTAATGAATTATAATATTTCTAAAACTTGAAAAACGAGTTACTGGAAGTCAACCTTGACTATTTGGAAATCTAGCAAACTAGCTGAAGGACTATAACAGTTCGAGACAGGATGGAATCAATGAAATATCAAAAATAGTTTTATTTAATAAACGCAAAATAAAATACAAATAGAAAGATATAATAAGATAATTAAATGTTTGAGATCAACCCATGTAGTGATGATTGTTAACATTTATTTTGTGTATTTGAATTACAATTTTACATTTTGAAAAGAAAATATATTTTAATTATTGTTTATTGACAAATGGAAATATAATTTCAGACTATATATACATTTTATGTTTTAATTCTTCAAATCAAAAATACGAAACAGTGAAAAGTCATATACAATTTTTTTATTTTTGTTTATTATTAGTTTTGTATAATTCTTACCTCTACAATATTATATTTTATCTTCTCTTAGTATCATCTACAATATACTTAATTTATTCTTATGTATATTTCCATGTTTGTTTGTTATTATTATTTGTTTTTATCTTTTTCTGAATTAAGATTATCTTGTTTTACTTTTAAGCCCCGATGAAAGTTTGAATTCTGCTCGAAACGAATGAGGTTTACTTAGTAATGTATCATTAATGACCCCACACCCGACCATCTCCTCAAATCGAGTACTACGGTCAACTATGAACATCTCATTTTGAAAATGTATTTTAAAACATTTTATTTAAAAAAGTGCCCTGGTTTATTTCATAATAAACTCAATATTTTATTCCAGCTCGTATAAAACTTTAAAACAGTGTTCAGAATTCATTATCGAACTTATTGTAACAGAAAATAAATTAGTTGATCACTATACTGAACTAGTTAAAGAACATGTTGACGTTTTTATGTTTTATTATTATTATAAGTACCTATTATTTTTCATTTTCACAAGTGACAAATAATTGGGGAGTTTTCAATCATAAGTTGATTTATCCATTTTCGTAAATTAACTGTTTTTTTTTCTTCGAAAAACTAAAATTATTCTCCAAAATATCATTCAGTTTATTTAAAACTCAGTTTTCTCCAGTCGAATAGTTCTTTCAAATTAACATTTTCAATACAAATTTAATTTTTCTACATTAGATGCTAACACTTTCCAAATTAGTAAATATTGACTTTTGATAGAAAACTCCACCATTATGTTGCTGAGAGAGCAATATAATTCTAAATTGTTGTCTGAATCGTCATCCAGCAAATATAAAAAGTAAAAGAAATTTAGTTAATACAGCTGAACCCACAAACGCATAAAATTCAGTTTTTACTATTATCAATATGATATAAAGAATTTAAAAATTGTATTCTTCGCTGATGATTTTGAAACAAGAATTGCCTTTATATAATCTAAGTTTACCGGTTAACATTGATAATATTAGAACTATTTTGAAATATTGAAAAAAAAATAAAATGATAATCTAATTTGTTTTATCTGGAAAGTAGATATGGTTGACCGATTGATAACTTTGAGATTATTTCTTTTTATGATCCTAATGCGTTCTAACCATTTGTTTTTATTTAATTGTACCATATTAACTTATGTAGATGTAAACATTAATAATTATTTATATAACCGAAAAAAATCAGAAATCTGTCTGTTTTAACATTAAGATTTTAACGTCCATTTTGTTTTTTTTCATCGCAACACCCTTGTTGGATCAAAAGAATTTCTCGACACCCTTGTAGGGCTAAAGGAATTTCGCGACGTTCTTGTTGGATTAAAATAATTTCGCGGCACCCTGGTTGGGTTAAAATAATTTCGAGACTCCCTTCTTGGGCAGGAAGAAGTTTGCAATACCCTTGTCGGTGTAAAAGAATTTCACGACAACCTGGTTGAGCTGAAAGAATTTTGCTGCACTCTTGTTGGACTAAAAGAATTTCGAGATACGCTCATTGGGCTAAAATAATTTCGCGGCACTATTTTCTATCCGCCATTTACCTACTTCTCCCATAAAGGTTCCGTTATTTTCTTACTTTGGCTTAAATTGGAAGCCACTGCTTTAGACTTAGTTCTCGACTAGGCCTCTAACCTATCCAAACTTAACCTAGGAACTGATTTGTACTAGCATGCAAGTAGCTAATAACCAAAAGTAATTTAGAACTGACTTAATATAAAGCCAAACATGAATCGGATATGTTTTTTTTTTAAATAGTAAAGTAAAAGAATAGATTAGGTTATGTTAAATCTGACGCTTCATTAACCTTATAGCTTCATTAAACTTAGTAGTCGGTCCTTAATATGAGTTAAGAAATAATTTTAATTATAGTTATTTCAGAAATTATTATAAATAATAATTTTATAATATAATAAGGTGAATATAATTGACCGTAGACATAAGAGAAGAAGGTCGGGGGCCCCCCGCGGTCAGTAGAAAAAGCACAAATAAAAGAATTATTTATTTGTGCCGACGTTTCGACCTAATTCATGAGGACTATACAAATAAAATAACAACAACCATCATTCAAAGAGAAAAAAATAAAAAGTAAATAAACTAAAATAAATAATAGACTAACAATTTTGGAAATATACATAACAATGAAATGAAAATATGAACTAGTTGATAAATAACTATGGACAAAGACAGAAGTAGATTGATAACATTATTATTCATATACATATAAATGTGAGTAATAAATAAATGATACAGTGGGTAAGAATATTATATTGATGAGCAACATTAAAAACCTTATAGATATATAGATGAGTATAAAGAATTAGTTAAATTAATAATGAATTGTATTTAAAAATAATTTTGTAAAAGAAAGAACAAGGGATAAGATGAAATATAAAGAGAATCGAGAATGAAGAAAGTAAGAAATATTAGATACGAGAGAAAGAACATAGAGGTTATAGGAAGAAAATTCTGGCTAAACTATTTTAAATTGCAGGAAATGCCTCTAGAGTGCAAGTCGGCAAACGGAGTTAGATAACAGAAATCTAATGGTCAAAAGGTCGTAGGGATAAAATTGTTAATGTGAGAGAGAAAAAAAAAACAACAAAAAAACAAAAAGGGGTTAAAATGCAAAATTATAAGAGCGCAAAAGTTAATAAAATGTATCAATATATAATAGGTATGTAAAAACAGATATCTTAAGGGAGAGTATCTAAAAACAATATTATAAAAAAGAAAATCACCTTTTTTTTTTTTTTTGTTATCACATTTTCAACACATTTTTTAAATTTACAACAGTAGGCTAAAAAAAAAAAAAAAAGTAATTAAAATGAAGATATGAATACACTTGCTTAACAAAAAAAAAACATATATGTAAAACACGCATTGTACAATTCATAAAATGTATGTTCACTGCCCTACTTTTGTAATGTATGGTAAAACATTATAGGTCATGAATTTAATAACTTCATAGTATGATGATAAAGATTTTAATTACTGCCCGTCCGTTCTTCTTCGCCAGTTCAATTCAAATATTTATATAATAGTTACCAGATAACAAAATTACAATAAAATAATAAAAACGGCCTACTGAATTTCCTTCCCTCTTAGCTTTTTTAGTTCCATTAAATTTTTTTTTTTTAAATCATATGATTAGTTATAGTACGCATGGCCGGATTTTTTTCCTTTTCCTATGTCGGCCCAAGACTCCCGTTGGAGTCCTACACTGCCCCTGTTGTTATATTATAAAAGAATGGAGCTGAGGATATAAATTGTTATTATTTATTTAAATTTATTAATTTTTATTATTTAATCTAATTTGTTATTATTTATTTAATTTTAAAAATCTAATTTGGATTCTGCTATAAATTTGCACAACGCCTGAATAGTAGCCCTATCTAGATCTGCCAGCCCTTGGAGGAAAGCGCTATTGTTTTGGATGAGGGGATATTTAATCCTGTATTTGTCATATCTACTCCAATTTAGTATAATATGTAATGGGTCCTCGATAGAGTTGCATGTCGAACATTTATCATTATTTTTAACTTTGATTAATGTTAAGCCGCGCATGGCCGGATGCTGATTGGTTAAGCCCTAACATTTCTATCCCTGTAAGCACCTCACAATCTATTATAAGCACGCCAATCAATGTTTTTTTAAATACGAATTTTTAATATGTCAAACTTTACACAAGAATAATATTTTCAGTCAAAGATTTGAAATGAAAGAGTTCTCGATTTATATTTTACAATAATTAAATTATATCAAAATTATAGTTCGTAAATCGTATATATTAGTGATATCCAATAATTTAATGATTGGTGAACTCATGTTTTTGGACAATAGTTTTTCAAATAGAAAATAAATGTTTGCAGGATATAAAATAAACATACGAAAAAAATTATAAATCGCAACAGAAATATTTGTTCGTTTACATTCCTTTCCTTACCGCTCGGAGTGTAAAATTGTTTGAGGCATCTTCCCTAAAATTGGCCAGATATCTTTTTGTCCCAAGTTTAGCTTTAAAGATAATTAAATGATCTCTGAAAACAGCCTCTAGAATGTTCAGGAATATATATATATATATATATATATATATATTGATGGCATTGGAATTTTCCATACAGCCAGGTTTTATTTTAATTTTATGGGGGTCCAAGTTTTTCATTTTGCGGGACCGCCACTCAATGAAACAAGACAACGCCCCAGGCCGGATTCGGCACCACCAATGGACATCTACATGGTAAGACTGTCATAACTACTCAGCTACAGCTTATATGCGATACAACACGAGGAGGCCCCTCACCTCCGGACTTAAAATAGCTCCTTTTTAGAATGGATAGCTCATATATGACATTAAACATAATGGTAACCTTAAAATACCAAAGGTAGTAAAAGGTAAGACACAACACGAATTGCTTTTCTTTTTCAGAGTAATGCACTTACTAATTCACTTCTTTTCCTGTTTTAGAGGTTTTTTTAGGCCCAATTAGATCAATGTTGTGGGTCCAGAACATGCCGAAGATAGAAAAAAAGGGCATTTCAGAACAATGTGAATTCGAATAAATATTTAAGGATTTTGGTGTAAAAAACAAATTAAAAAAAACGCAAGATATAACGATAATGAAAAAAATACAGCACATGAAGTTATAATGTAAAACTAATAAAAACAAAAAAAATTAAAGGTTGTTTATGTTCTTGAAAATCCTTTTATGAGTCCAATATAAAATTTTCGTAATGAAAACTCAACAGTACAACTACCATCCTCCTTAAGAAGTTTTCTTTCATATCTGGCTAAAGAAATCTTAAAAAGTAGAACTAAATTTCGTTAAATGAGTTTCAGAACAGAGTTATTGTGTTTCCGAAGGTTTTGTTTGTAGTGGATTTTCCCCCTAATAAGAGAGTTTCTAACCCACCCAAATCTCTATTATTATGCGGTTTCGCCGCTGCGATCACCGCCTGCTACATCTCAAGGTTGCCGCCTTACTGACTTGGAAACCACGGGTTCGATTATAATTTTTTATTATCGTGTGAAAATCTTTTTAAATCTTAAATGTTGTTCATGAGAAAATTTTAAATTAACTCTTGTTAAAAGTCACTCATAACAAACAATAGAAAAAATGAAATATAAAAGCGTGAGGAGCAGAACTCTGTCAGGAAGTCACGAAGTTCGTATTTTTACATTTTTTTTATGTTTGAGAAAAGTGCTTGTTCTATTAATGCTTAAAAAATAGAAAAAGAAGGGGGAGGGGTTGAAGAAAAATGTTGAGATCTACAAAAGGTACTTCTCTAACACCGACTCAGCTCAAATAAATATTTTCAACCCTCAAACTTGAAATCTTGAAAACATTTGGACTTGACAAAATTTTGAATGAAATTCTGAAATAATAATAATAATAATTTTGAATGAAAATAATAATAAATATATTATAAGCATTAAATTTATATATTTCATCTGTAACACTAAAAATTACCCACAACTTCTGAACACATCAACATTTATAGGTACATATTATTAAAAAAAAACGAAGTACAAAAAAATAAAAACACTCTAAATCATTAAAACAAAAGCTTTATTATTCATTATATTTTTACTATTCTATCATAACAGTTATAAGAGAAGATGGTCGGGGGAGGGGGGAGGGTGCGGTCAGAAGAAAAACACAAACAAAAGAATTATTTATTTGAGCCGACGTCTCGACCTAAATTTTATGTCTTCATCAGGGCTATAAAAATAAAATGTAACATCATCATCTAAAACAGACCATTATTAACAAAGGAACGGTGTAAGGATTTTTAAACTAGTTTACTTATGTTCATCCAATTGTTCGTTCACTTTTTTTTTTTTTTTTTAAGTTTTTCTAATAACTATATATATTATATAGTATCCAACGGTATTTATTAATTTTA
>NW_027112336.1:177384-188297 GCF_000696795.3 Halyomorpha halys | reverse complement strand
TATATATATATAAACCATAAAGACAAAGCGGTAAGGAGTAAAGCCAGCTCAATCCAAGCTCCATTTTAATCTTGGAAGGTATCACTGGAGCGGTGCAGGTTTTGTTTTCGTGTCAGTTGGTTTCAGATTTCCTTATCATATTTTCACCTTTTTAAAGAATGTGGTTGCCAGATGTCATAGCGAGCTTAACGAAGTTTGAAAGCTGCGTTAATAACGACTAGAATGAAAACGAGTTTATAAGAGTTCCTCAGCAATAATTATTGCTTCATTTTTTTTTCCAATAGATTTTTTAAAAATTAATTTTACCTTGTATCCAAATTCATGTTTTTTCGAATTTTTATTTTTCAATTAAAATTGTCAGTTGAAATTTCACCAAGAAAAATATTGATGTCTATTTTTTACTAATTAAAACTAAATATTTCTAATTTTTTCGAATATTATTATTCAGTGTACTGCATTGAAAATGGTGATTAATTACCCAGTTTGGTTCAAAACCAGCTCTATCCAAAATTTAAATTTAAATTCCCATAAACCTAAAATTACTTATGTAGTGATACTGCCGTTAAATAATCATGAACATACGTTCTTTTGACATAAATAACAAAAGTTTTTCAAAACTAATCAGCATGTCAAGGGGAGGTTTTTCGCTTTCTTGAAAATTTTCTATATTTGTATGGAGCTAGTTTTGAAGCTATATGCGTTTTAATGGCCATGCTGGTCGGCGATTTCTAATCGGAATTTTGAATATTGAATTAGCTTAATAATTATTGTTGAGAAATATACAAGTTACGTGACCGTGAGAAGAGACTTATAAAAAAAAGGAAGCAGGTAGAGAGAACAACTGGACTCTGATCATCAAATCTATACTGTTTATTCTTTTTTTTTCTATCCTCTCTTCATTGTTTTTAATATATACATTTACATGATAATATATACAATACACTAATATAATATATATACATTTTAACAATACATCTTTGTTTGCCGTATGGCATTATAAGACAAGTCCACAAGGTTTGCTGAAGGCCGGTTAACAGAGATGGTATGATAGCCGGGGCTAACAAAGATTTGGGAGGGACCATTCCGGCTGGTGGTGGTTGTTTATTGATTTTTTATATTTCTGTTTTTTTTTTTCCTAACCTCCTTAAATCTTTATTAATATTAGCATATACATATATACAATTGTAACTTAAGCCTAATTATATATACATTTAATCTTTTATTGCCGCATGGCATTTTAAGAGTGGTTACTGGGTCCGTTGAAGGCGGTTTATACATGATGGCATGTTTGCCGGGGGACTCACTTAAAATGGGGAGGGACCATTCCGGCTGGGCCCTGTTTCATAATGAAAGCTAATATTTTTAGTATTAGTATTTGTTCATGTTTCACATAGTTCATAAGTGTGGAAACTATTGTGGTAATAATATTAATACTTATTTTTTCATGATAGGGATGACTATTAGTGATATTACAGGAATTAAAAAATACTTAAGTACAAGTTACTTGTTACATCGGGACCTGCTCGTGCTATACTGCAGGTGTCCCGAGTGTAATTTTATGATTAAATTAAATGTGTGGAAAAGGGGGGCCGAAAATGTGAGACACTTTATGCTCATGAACAACATATATTTCCTTATATTTATAAAGTATTAATCCCTGGAGGGGCAGATGATATTAGTGAGTTAGTTAATAGTTATTTATCTAGTGTAATATGAACAAAGTGGGGTCTCATAGACTAATTGAAACAATCATGCGCTTATCTGTTGGCTGCTGGAAGTTTCGCTGTCGCGGTCACTTCCGCGTCCTATAGCCGCTTTCTCGTCCAGGTGTACAGTGGGCGAAACGGTGAATACCGTGTATCTTCGCCTGTGTCTGAAAAGACGTCCTCGTTCCTCCTCAAGGGCTGGCCAGCGTGTCCTGGAGCCTGGCGTGATGGTAGGGGTAGGCCAGGTCCTAGCTTGCATGATGCTTAGGCTGGGGCGGCATTGCAATCGCAGCGTCTTCGAGGTCTTCCGGTGTTCGCGGCAAGGGGGGGGCATCAGAAAATGAGACCCCCGACCCCGACTTTATATAAATCCAAAAAAAGAATGGAAAAATCGGATTACTTAAATCCGTATGCCGGCTATTTGGAAGCATCTTGTTTTGCCTGAATGGCATTATAAGAATGGTTGCCGGGTCGGCTGAAGGCGATGTCGTCAGTGATGGAATATGTTTGCCTGGATGCTCACTAGGAATAGGGAGGGACTATTCCTGTTGTAATGTTTATTGATTTTTTTTTTATTACCTCCTAAAAGAAAGAAAAATAATCAATTACAATATATACAATGGAAAATGTGTACATATGCCGGCTATTTGGAAGCATCTTGTTTTGCCTGAATGGCATTATAAGAGTGGTTGCCGGGTCGGCTGAAGGCGGTGTCGTCAGTGATGGAATATGTTTGCCTGGATGCTCACTAGGAATAGGGAGGGGCTATTCCTGCTGTAATGTTTATTGATTTTTTTTCCGATCCCTCTAAAACAGAAAGAAAAGTGAATTAATAAGTGCATTACTGTGAAAAAAGAAAAGTAATTCGTGTTGGGTATTACCTTTTGCTACCTTTGGTATTTTAAGGTTACCTGTTGTATTTATTTGTTACTTATGAGGTGTTTATTGATTTTTTTTTTCCGATCCCTCTAAAACAGAAAGAAAAGTGAATTAATAAGTGCATTACTGTGAAAAAGAAAAGTAATTCGTGTTAAGTCTTACCTTTTACTACCTTTGGTATTTTAAGGTTACCTGTTATGGTTATTTGTTACTTATGAGATATCCATTCTAAAAGAGGTGCTATTTTTAAATCCGGAGTTGAGGGGCCTCCTCATGTTGTATCGCATAGAAGATGAAATAAAAAACATTAATTAATAAAGACAATAGATAATTGTGAAATAATAAGAAAAACACTCAGAAGTCGAAAGAAGTGTTAAGTGTTTATTGATTTTTTTTTTTTTTTTTTTCGAACCCTCTAAAACAGAAATAAAAAATGAATTAGTAAGTGCATTACTGTGAAAAAGAAAAGTAATTCGTGTTGTGTCTTACCTTTTACTACCTTTGGTATTTTAAGGTTACCTGTTATGTTTAATATCATATATGAGCTATCCATTCTAAAAAAGGAGATATTTTAAGTCCGGAGGTGAGGGGATATATATATACCCTATATATACATAGTGAACAGCTAATGAGGTACTCGGTCAGCTCACAATCACAGCTGACAACCTGTAGCTTACACACAATACGTCCATTCTACTACGGTCCTTACTCATTTTTCAACTAATTTTCTATTGAAATCGAATCAGATCGCACAGTTTTGTTCGTCTGGATTCCAGACATGTCATTCTGGGCGATTGTAAAATTATACGCCAAGATATAGCAGAACTTGTCTCTTATATGTTAAAAATTAAATTAAAATTTGTACCACTACAACCCATGAAGGGTCAGGGGCTCAGTACTCTGTAAGGATTGTTACTAGACCAGCGGTTGTGCAAGGAGGTGATTTAGTCATCTTCACCATCTATCACTAAATTTTTACCCAATTAAGGCTATCCATTTCACTAGGCCGGGTGGACCCATGAGGGCTCCTAAACTCGCAGAGCTAGCTCACAGCTACAGTGAATCAGAAAATAATTATCTGCCACCGCTGGAATCGAATCCGGATCCTTGGAGATAGTAGCACAGTGCCTTACCACTAAGATACCCGCTCTCTGTAGTAGTATACAATATAAATATATGTCATATATTGCACTATGATTCCTTGAGATTGGTTGAGCCATGTTGAAGTTAGTTCTATTTTTTGATTTTTCAAAAGACATTTGTAGTAAAAATGTTGGGCCAAATAATTTTATATTTATATTTTTTTGAAAATTCATATTTAAGGGTTTCTTGAGGTGCTAAAAACAAACATCAACTTTGTTTCACTCCTATAAAATCTTTAACCACACTTTGATTGGTCAGTCGTTCTGAATGGTTTCAATGTAGAACTAATATTAAAGAACAGTGGGGGTTATTGTATAAAAACTATTAATATTTTATATGGTATTTATATATGACACACAATATCATATATAATCAAATTGTCTAAAGGAACAAGAAATACCGTCTTATCATGTCATCAATATATTGATTGATATCAAAGTTTCAATAGTTTTCAATAGTTGTATATACAACCTCAAATGTAGCAATAGCGAAGCATTGCAGGATCTGCTAGTAGATGATAAAAAAAGGAAAATATTATGACAGACGTAGTTTGTCATGTCCAAATCTTTTGTTAGATAGTTTTCTACTAAGAGGTCATGGCTTCTGGAAGACCTTGGTTTCTTAGCTTCATATCCAGGCTCGGAATGCCTATAAATAAATCTCAGACTATGAAAAACTAATTTTACATTATTTTTTACAATGAACTTAGGTTATGATTTATAATTTTACTAAAACGTACTCTACTCTTACATACATTTATCTTGGAAATATTATAAGAAACTCTTTTTATTTTTGTTTATAAGTATTTTATTGCAAAAGTTATAAATTAAAAACGTTTGGGATACAAATAATACTTTATGTCACAATATTTCAAATATAACATTATATCGTGGTAAAATCACCTCTAATTAATTTAGAAAAAAATCTATATGGAACCAAAGAATCTAACATTTTTCTATACATTTTAAAGAGTTTCTTACATCATAATTTTTTTTTCTATTCTAAAAATAGACATTTAGTTATCCTGTTAATATTGAGTTGATCCTGTTTATAATCAAACAGCTTCAAAAAAATTTATGAATATACGGCAGCTATATATCATCAACTAATACTATAAGGTCTCTAAGATGTGAATAATTTTAAATTATAGCTGCTATATATTACGAAGTAATCTGTTGAAAATTCAGTATTCAATATTCAATATTTAACTCTATTCATTTAATAACTATATGTTATCAGTTTAAAAATAGAATATCCAATATATTCAATATTCAATTATATTCATATAATAGCTATATGTTATCAGTTTCAAAATAAAATATCAACTATATGCATGCAACAGCAACTGAAACAGAATTTTAAAAAAAAGTTTAATTTAAAATCAAGCAATATTTTTCTCATTGGCTTCATGACAGTTTTCCAACTATTCTGTTCTCCTTTGAGTGCTCAATTCCGTACTGACGGAACCTTACAGTTTTGACAGGTGTATCCTATCAACATTCTGAAATAAACTCAAAATTACTTTAACTTAATTTATTTTAACTTTAATAAATATCCATTTAAAAATAAAATGTTTTAAAAAAGGGAGGCCGATATTAAATGAATGAAAACCTGTGGGAAATAACA
The DNA here is from genome assembly GCF_000696795.3 of Halyomorpha halys. NCBI lineage: Eukaryota > Metazoa > Arthropoda > Insecta > Hemiptera > Pentatomidae > Halyomorpha > Halyomorpha halys. The sequence goes on along the minus strand of NW_027112336.1, from coordinate 182,943 downwards.
GTTCTCTAGAAGTGCTAGCATTCGGTTGCGAGACCTAGATATACAGCAAAAAAGTCCTTCATAAACTAAGTTCAACAGAACTTGATCTGTAACTTGTATGCTGGTGAAAGTGGAGATGAGTCTTCAGGAACAACTTAAAAGTTCGGACCATGGAGAGGAAAAGAGACAGTTGTATTACGGTAAACATGGCATGGCAACCATGGCAACAAACAAGAGTGAGAGGACGGCCGACCACAAAGTTTATAAAAGGATATACAAGCAGCAAGCGGGGGAATTAACTGAAACGGAGTTAACAACTAATTGCAATACAAATGGAATCAATAGAAGACTATATCAAAAAACGGTTCATAAAATTCCACTCTCAGTTACCGACAGTTAAATGAGCAGTAACTTACAACTAGGGAAATCCAACCTCATCCCGAAGACTGGAGCCTGGCTAAACTGGCTACTGCAGGGCATCCTATTTATTTTTTATATTATTATCATTACTGCCATCTCTTCGTATTTTTCTCAATTTTACTTTTTTTCCTCATTAGAAGTCAGTTATTTATTTTATTAAATCTATAAATGTCAATTATCTTTTTATTAACATAAAAACATATAACTTTTTTTTTTAAGTTTTGTTATTTGTATGTTATAGTTAAGATTGCACACAGGCTTCAGTAGATGAAAATTTTTTCCATTGTATATATATGTTCTTAATTATTTATATAGATTCTTTTTTTGTATTTTTCATAAATAAACACATTTCATTCATTAATTCATATTACACGTACTGTGTAGTTTGTATACATGTATATATGAACTAATATTATCACCTTTCATTATGAAACAGAGCTCTTCTCTCGCTGGCTGGACGCCAGCCTTCCAACTATGTACACTAAACGTTGCCCTCATTTGACCCTTAAATTCCGCATTGATTCAGCCACACGGTTTTAAATGTTCGTTGTAGCATATCCACGTAACAAATTAAACTCAATATTACGTTAATATTGCTCTTTATGGGACACTTAATTATTTGTCTTTTTCAACTCTATTTTTAACAGTAATTAGAATGTTAATTTTAAAATCTTTATTTAAGCGATACATTGCACCGGCTGATCATTCAGCACATCCTAATTTTACGGCTTTTATGATATTTAACTACCTCAGCTCAGTTCAGTTAAACCCTATCAGGTAAGAATCTTTTTTTATTGCTGGAGGTTGGTGTTAATGTGATCCCAGTAATCTATTATACATGGCCGCGTTTAAGAATGCCATAATGTCTTGAATACATCTTCAACAAGATAAAACAAAATAAACAATAATGTGAATTGCTACAACCCATGAAGGGTCTTTGGTTCAGTACTTTATTTATAAGGAAGCCCTGTTTTTAGAACAACGGTTATACAAGGAGGTGATTTTTTCAAAATCACGCTTAATCACCAGATTTTCACCCAATTGAGGGTGTCAACTTCACGAGGCTGGGTGGACCCCAGAGGGCTCCCAAATTTGCAGGGCTAGGCTCACAGCAACAGTGAAACAGAAAATAATTATTTGCCACAGCCTGACTCGAACCCGGATCCTTGGAGATAGTAGCACAGTGCCTCACTACTAAGCTAACGTAGTACTATGAAATATAAATATTAAAAAATAAATATAAAAAAATACTACAACCCTGTAGTACTATAAAATATAAATATTTAAAAAAAATTATATTTCGTTACAAGTAGCTTGAAATGAGTTATCAACGACTATGTAACCAATAAAAGGTCAGTGACATCTATGGTGCACTATAAAATTTTGATTTGAACCACTTCAAATGATAATAAATTAGACATGCAATGATAAAACATTAATCTGTTCTGATAATCAGCATGTTAATCAGAATGTAGTAAACATTAAACTTATCAATAAACAAGTTATCGTGAAGGAATACATATGGTTCCTGTTAGTCAGGGTGCAATATATGATTCCTATTTGTTAATATAGAAGCAACAACAGTTATACAAGCGGTTGATTTTTTCAAGATGACGCTCAACAACCAGAGTTTTACTCAATTAAGGGTGACAACTTCATGATGTTAGGTGTACCCCAGGAGGGTTCCAGAATTCACAGGGTTGACTTACAGCTACAGTGTAGAGAGAAAAATAATCTGCCACAGCGGGATTCGAACCTGGACCCTAGGAGTTAGTAGCATAGTGCCTTACCACTGTGCCACCACGCTCATGGGTATTCAGCTAAAAAAAAATTAGATTAGATTGGAAATGTACAAGCATTATCCCGGCACATTTCTTGCCTAAAATATTCGTTGGCCTTAAACATTTTATCAGCAGTTTACCCACGTCATAAATTATAATGTTAATCCGCTGATATTGCATGTTAAATACTTTGATTAACACATCAATAGAAGCTTCGCTCGTGGAAAAAAGAATAATTCTACCCTAGTAGTATTATTTTTATTATTAATGTATTTCGTTATCAATGCATATTGGAAATGCACTTTATAAAATTATAAACATTTATTATATATCAACTATAATTATTTTGATGAGGTCTCATCGTGAACTAAATAGGATTTTTAAATAAAATATTATGTTAGGGCTCTAGTACTTGGCGAATGACTATGTTGCGTGACAACGAAGAATACAAGCAAGGTCAATGGCCCCAAAAAATAAATGGTTCAGCAGAACTAGATAATCGAACATTTCAAAAATAAAATTACCGGTTTTTCGTGTAAAATTGTAATAAAAGTACTAAGATTCAAACTAGTTTTTTAATTCCATGAGTGATTAATTCAGTAGCCGGCGTTTTGTAAACAATGTTTGATATGATTTGGAACTCCAGGCATGTTTAAACTCAATTTACATTCAGCTCTGGAGGAGGTAGTCCTTGAGGTTATTTCAGGGCCACTTGAATAATTCAAATAGCACAAGTGTAACAGATTTTATTCAATATTTATATTTATAAAAAATACGTTTTATAAAAGTTATTTTTGCTTTGTTTTTGTTATATGCAGTCAAAAAAATTAGGGCACATTTAATTTTTTTTTGTTTCATTTAAAAAAAAAAAAATTTATTTCATATTTTATAAAGTATTCATAAATACATATAATTATAAAAAAATATTAAAAATTAAAAAAAATAAATAAACAAGTAAAGAAATCCTTTTCATGATCTTTTTTAGAAAGTCAAAATAGTAGAGGCACACTTTTAAATTGTGTTCATAATATTTTATAGATTTTAACTGATAGCCAATAGTGTTTCATCATCATTCATTTACATTTTGTTGATCTTCTTGGCACTGAACGAAAAAAAATTGTGTATTACTTCTTAGCCAATTTTACGCCACTCCTCAAACAAAGTAAGAACACACTTTTTTTTTAGCATATTTTTTGACTAAATTTTATTTTTTCCTTATTTCCAAGTCCAATAAGTACCATATGTGTTGTACAGCATTAATGTTCAGTGTGGTGGCCTCAGAACATTGTACAACCTCCACACCTTCGTTTTGTAAGCAATATGCTGGGAGCCATTGTCTAATTGGAAGAGAAAAGTTTCTTTGATCACCAGCTTTTCTGCACTACTTTTTAAATCATGTCGACGCATTTTTCGGTATTCATAATTCCGTCAATTAACAGTACAAGAGCCCAAGAGGAGAAAAAAGGCAGTTATCTCACCCCAATTTTTAATTACTTTAATGAAAACTATGTATAATTACTAGTCAAAATTGATGAGTCTGCCAAGTATAGGTAGTGGGAATAAAAAATGGCGGCTGTTTCAAAGCAATAAAAAAAAACTAATTTTTCATTCGGAGCTCTATATCTTAAAAACTACCAACAACACTAAAAAATCTAAAATAACATTATTTAAAGAAGAGCAAAGTTGCTGAAATATTAGCCCTAAAAGAGCTATTTACGTTCAATAGTTCTCGAGATATACTTTTTAAAAAGCAAAATTTCTAAAAATCTACTGAAAGATTAGTAGTTCGGGAATTTATTTTGAAAAATTTATATCTCAAAAACAATTTGACGTACAGATGTCTATTATCAATCAAATTAAAGCTAGTTTAATGAACTATAAAGTAGCTTATGATGTTTATCTTCGTAGGAGTAATAGTTTACATGAACTTTGCTAAAATAAATTGATTTATAGTTCGGACAAATTTCCATTTGCCAAATTTATATTCGTATGTGGTTGTCATAAAAACTACCACTCCTACGAAGATAAGGTCATAAACTACTTTATAGTAAGTTAAATTTCCTTTATTTTGAGTGTTGGCAGACATATGTGCGTCTTATGGATCTAGAGATATATTTTTTTTCAAAAATCCAACATTTTATACGAACAACTAGAAACCAACATTTTGTGAGTTTATTTTGTCAAATATCATAAAAACTACTACTCCTACAAAGATAAACATAATTAACTATTTTGTAGTAAATTTAACTAGCTTTAATATGAGCGCTGGCAGACATCTGTACGTCCAATGCTTTCTGAAATGAAGTTTTTCATAAATCAAACTTATTGTCCGAACAACTATAAATCAATTTATTTTAGCAAATATCATGAAAACTACTATTCCTACGAAGGTAAAGGTCATAAACTTCTTTATAGTCTATTAAACTAGCTTTAATTTGAGTGCTAATAGATATCTGTACGTCACATAGTTCCTGAGATATAGATTTCTCAAAATAAATTAACTAACTACTAATCTTTCAGTAGATTTTTAAGAAATTTTGCTTTTTAAAAAGTATATCTCGAGAACTATTGAACGTAAATAGCTCTTTTAGGGCTAATATTTCAGCAACTTTTCTCTTCTTTAAATAATGTTATTTTAGATTTTTTAGTGTTGTTGGTAGTTTTTAAGATATAGAGCTCCGAATGAAAAATTAATGCTTTTTTTAAGATTTTGAAACAGCCGCCATTTTTTATTCCCCCTACCTATACTTGGCAGACTCATAAATTTTGACAGTAATTATACCTAGTTTTCATTAAAGTAATTAAAAATTGGGGTGAGATAACTGCCTTTTTTTCTTCTCGGCTCTTGTACTGTAAGTTTACTCCACCATTATCCACCAAGACGTCATATACCCCCAAACTTGGACACTCAATCTCCATGTTTCACAGTGAGCCTCACTCGTCGAGGTTTTACAAAACGTACATGTGGCCATTAGAGGCCACTTTTTCCAGAATTCCAAGTCTTTATTAACAAATGATTTGGCTAACCTGAGCCGGTTTTTGAGTTTCGTCTCGGTAAGAAAGGGTTTTTTCCTTTGCACCTTATCATAATATTTATATTTGCGAATAACGTTTCTTACTGTTTGTAAAGTGAAGGTCTTTTGGAATTCGATGCGACCTCTTCTGTTATCCTGCCGGTTGATAATTTCTGATAATAATCTGACTCAATAATCTGGAGTATGTTCCTTTGTACCCATTCCCTAAATTTTTACGGTCGTCCTGAACGAGATTTGTTAAAATTGGATCTGTCTTCCTGACCTTTTTGACAATATTTCAAATAGTATTGTAACTTATTTTTAATTTATTCGCTATTTTTCGGTATCTAAGTACTTTGCAATAT
>NW_027112336.1:165656-177334 GCF_000696795.3 Halyomorpha halys | reverse complement strand
ATGTTAACTTGTTTTAGCTATGATTTTATCTTTGAATTCCAAATATTAATTGCTTATAAATCTAGTTTTCAAGGGCCACCCATGATGTAAATATTAGTCCTAGAAGCGCTAATATCAGAAAAATTCTTTTCAAATTCAAAATATATTGAAAAATTCTTTTTCTGTTAGATATACAAAGATTTATAGCATCGCGCCCGACACTTAGAAACAAATCAGTGATCCTACAAAAAAGCCTGAAAAGCCTGCCTAGGTACCTGCCCTTAATTGTTGCTACGACAATGCCTATAAAGCTGAAAGTGTCAATTGTGGAGCTTCTAATGCTATAAACGCTAAATCTTAACTTTCTCAATAATTTTTACATGATTTTTCAATCTATCAAAGGGAATTCTGAGTCTGAGGGAATTCCCAAAAACTTTAGCATTATTATTTTTTTTTTAGGCAAATAACAAATTTACATTATTTATGGCCAGTTGTAAAGCGGTTCCAACTGATAGATTTTATTTCATATTGATCCTAGGAATATTCCTGTTGGAATGCTTTAATATAGCAATGCTTACCTTGCTTTAACAGTGACAAAAACAAAAATTTTAATTAAAAAAAAACAAAAAAAACCAATAGCATGTGAATAGGGGGCTTGGATGGTTCCTTTGTTCACCAAACATTTCTACAAGTATCCGATTTGTGGCCCAACATTTAGATCCACCTTTAGGAATATATGTTGAATTCAAATGCAAATAAATGTTATATTAAAAATTAGCAGAACCGGCAATGCTTCGCTATTGCTATATTTGAGGATGTATATACATACATTAATTGAACGCTATTGAAACTCTGACATCAATTAATATATAGATGAAGTCCAATAGACGGTAACTATAGGAACATAAATAATAATAGCTAACTCTGCTGTATAATCGTTAATACTGATCCGATTTAGGTGATTTATTTTTCTCCATTGAGATAATTTATTTACCTATCTTGTTGACTGACAAACCAAAGTGTTAAATGACCTTTCAGCAGTGAAACAAAGTTGATATTCGTTTTTAGCACCTCTAGAAACCCTTAAATACGACTTTTCGAAAAAAAAATCGGAAAATATAATTATTTGGTCCAAAATTTTCTCCTTACTACAATAAAAATACGCTATGATTTGCTTTTTTATAAAACATATAACATTTTCTTTTATTAACCTACTTTGTTTAAATCCTCTTAACATTTTTTTTTGTTTTAATGTATAGTCAATAAAAAATCATTTAATAGAATCACTAATATTTGTTTCTTATTTTTAAGAAAAAAAATCGATTGGCATATCTGTGCTATGCGCCAAAAATGATTAATTTTGTTAATAATTGTTTTTTTTACCGAAAATCGGAACATCCTATAACCTTCCCGGGAAAATCCTGAACATTTAGTGAAAGCTTCATCACATTCAGATGAAGGTATGGTGCATAAAGTACCAACAAATATTTATTTTTTGTATATTTGTTAAATATTAAATACAAAATCAAAAAAATGTTTTTGTCAGATGTGCCACCATTTAAGCAAAGTGATGTGTAAAGATGGTTGGACATTCCTCCTAAGAACTTGGATTTAAAACTGTTACAAAAAAAGGTTTGAGGTCCTGTAGAATCCCACCTCACTAGTTAACCAGGCAGGCATGTCCTACTTTTTTTTCTCTTTGTAGGCATCTCATGAGCATTTGCCTCATAGTAGGTGATTTGTACTATAATTTGATGAGAGAAGGGCTCAGTCTTACTGTTGCGTGGAGGCCAGAGCAAGTATAGTTGGAGAGGTAAAAGGGGAAACAACAAAAACAAGCAGCAATAACAATATCAAAGGGTTAACGAAAGGTTGACAAAAGTATAAACAAAACAGATGAAATATTAGGAAAATATAAACCTTTATTTCCCAAGCAATATGCTAAAGGCTACACTTCTCCCGAGTTAAAAGAAAATCCTCCTCTTCATAATCCTATTTAATTAGATGCCCAAAAAACTTCTAAGTCAATAATAGACACCTCTCACTCATTCAATTTTTATTTTTCTTGCTCCAATTTCTTTCATATTAATGAACTTAACCATGATGCATGTAAATGAAATATTCTACAAGGTATTTAAGTTATTATAATTCGCAATCAAATAAGTTCCTTCAATTAAATAAGTTAAACAAGTTACTGCAATTAAATAAGTTACTTCAACTTATTTGTGTTTTAATTTGACCACACCCCCCAACCATCTTCTTCTCGTATATATTATAATTTGCTATTTTATTCTGGAAATATTAAATCTACTATTTTTTTAAATCAATTTATTTGTATAAGTGTTTCTCTGTCTATAACTCCTTGTAGTAATACTTATGCTATGCAATCATTTTTAATTCCAATAGGGCACCACCCTGTTGTTATTTGATGGATAGTGTAGATATACTTTTATTCTTAAATAAACATTAATAATTTCCAAAACTAATTAGTACGTCTCTCTTTTTCAGAAATCTTGGGCGGGAGGTGGAGCTCACAATAAATGGAAAACAATACAAAGGTGAGAAATTTCCATTTTCTTGAACTAATTGTATAAATTCATTCCATCCGATTTTGAATTTGGAGCCAAAAGCATCTGCTACATTTATGCGCATTATTTTTTAAATAACTATATTTTGCTACAAAAATCATTTTGCTATTAATCACAGTCTTATCTGTTTACAAATTTATTCAAGATAAATGTATTTAAAAATAATCTTAATTTATTTATTTATTTATGTTTGACCTACTCAAGTAAACAGACAATTATTGTTCTAAATGACTGTTGTAAATAGAATTTTATATGCTGAGATCCCTGAAGACATGAGAACGCCTAGAAAACCCAAAGATAAATCTTACTAAGCAATTCATGTGTCTCTTCAGTCTCAACTCTAGACCAGCAGATAGCCCTCTGTAGACCAAGGAACTGTAATCAAAGTGGGGGAAAGAGAGAGAAGATCCTAGTAGCTGATAGGTATTCTAAGGAATGGAATCACAGAATTTTAATGGAATTCCATAAATACAGTTATGGATTTGTGGAAAATATGATTATGCCAGGAGGGATGTTGGTCGAAGGTGACTCTAGGTTTTTTTTAAGTGAATCGATTGGTTGTTAAGGAGAAGTAAGAGATAGTAAGGGAGGGAATAAAGGAGGGGCTTAGAACAAATCAGAATAACCTTAGTTTTTCCAGCATTCAATTTCAAGTCGTTGTTCATATGTGTATCATATGGCTAATTCTATTCTTTGTTCTTTAGTATCTGACAATGTTCCTGCTGATACATCTCTTAATGTCTACATAAGAGAATATGCTCATTTAAAAGGAACCAAATTCATGTGTCTTGAAGGAGGATGTGGTGCTTGCATCGTTGAAGTAAAATCAGCTCACGCAAAAACCGGAAAAATGGTCACTCAAGCAGTCAATTCAGTAAGACAGCAAGAGTTTTATTGAAATATTGTTGCTCCTTTAACTTTTACTTAATTAATAATTGATAAATAACATAATGTAAATAATTTCCATGACTAAATTTAAACCAGAACAGTCTTATATTATTATGTGATATTGTATTTATTTCAGTGCCTTGTACCAATATTTGCCTGCCATGGTTGGGCAGTAACAACAGTTGAAGGTCTCGGCTCAAAGAAAACAGGTTACGACAAAGTAGTAAAAAGATTAGCTGCCGCTAATGGGACCCAATGCGGCTACTGCAGCCCAGGCATGGTTATGAACATGCATAGGTAATTATCTTTTCAATAGGTTTATGAACAAATATCTTATTGTTGGAAAAAATCAAATATTATCTCATTGTTCCGAACATTCATTATTAAAAATACTTTTCAGCTTATTGGAAGATAATCCAAATATTACTATGAAAGAAGTTGAAAATTCATTTGGTGGCAACATATGCCGTTGTACAGGTTATCGACCAATACTGGATGCTTTTAAGTCTCTTGCTAGTGATGCCCCAGATAAATTAGTGGCAAAACTCGCTGATATTGAGGTAAAAAGACATAAGTTGACAGGTTTTTATATATTAAAAAAAAATTTGTATATTACGTAAATTTATGAAGTATAAGGTAAACAAATAAAAAATATTTATGTAGGATATGATATGCCCTCGTACTGGAGAATCATGTAACAATGGATCTTGCAATAATAGTTGTCCTCGCCCAACTACAGCCGCTCTGCCTTCACCAAATGTAGGACTTCACTTTCAGCTTCAAGGAGGAGCTTCTTGGTACAGACCTTCAAATAGGCAAGAAGTATTTGAAGTGTTTGATATGATCGGGGATAAGAGATATCGCTTTGTAGCTGGAAACACGGGACAAGGTAAGATCTTTTAAAGTTATAGTTGATTGATAAGTACTTTAGTTGCAATTTCAGAGTTACACGATATCAATGCAAACTTCAGTTATATTTTTGATTAAATATAAAATTGTTTTTTCTCACTTTTTATTTATAAGACAGCATAAGTATTTTTGATGATTAGGTGATTCCCTTCAAGCAATATTTGAGCCTTTGAAACAAACTGAACAGGGTGAAGGAATATGATTCCATAGTTGAGGAGCATCATTGTGGTTTTGAATTGAAAAAAATAGATCCCATTCCTTCATTTACTTTCCATTCTCTCTTCCATTGTGCTCATCTTCCCCTATTTAACTGCAATTCACTGTAATGAAGAAAATGAATGTAGATTGTGTGCGTATAATAAAAATTCTTTGTCAAGTAAATTTTTCTTTTGTTTATGATGAAAAAATATCCTTCAGCCATCACATGGAATGGTTATGAACCTGGGATAAACTTGGTTTGAAGTTGTTAATATTTTTACCAACCAATAACACCCACCAGATATCAATCTAGCTTTCGTTTCTTCTGCTGATGTAAGTCATTCTTTAGTGCTGAAGTTATATCTGAGTCCGTTGGAACCTCTACTTCTTCCACCTTCCTTATAAATTATTTGTTTCTTCTTATGAATTTATGCTTCATATTTATTTTCTTCTTCATATGTATGACAAACAATTTAGATACTTAACCAACTTCATCAAAGCTTTATGGTCAGAAGTGAGTTTCCTAGTAGCCACTAAAAAATACTTTATCTTTTGAAAGTTCCTTTCTGCTTATACTGCAACTATAGCATTTCCCATCAGTCAAAAGCACTTGTGATAAGATACTACTTTGACTGTACTGTTTTGCTAACATGGTAATGGTTTGCGATGTTATATTGATCCCACTTGTGAATTTTAAGAACTTAGGACAGGCTAATTTTATTACTACCTCAGAAGGGTCTTTATCTCACAACAACTTATTTTGGTGCTTTAAAGTAAATAAATAGTATCCATATTTTATTTTGATACTTTTATTTTCTTACACATGTCCTTAGATATGTAATAGTAGAGAGAGAATAATAGATCAATTTCATCTAATAATCTCCAAGTTTCCCTTCAACTTTACTTAACTTAAAAACTTAAAACTCAAAAAAAATAATATTTGCAGAATATTTTGCAGATAGTATTACCTAGTAGAAAGTATTTCAAAACAAATAAGTATATTTTATTTTTGTATAATTTTTCTAGGTGTTTATCGCATTGAGAACAACCCAGAAGTATTTATTGATCTTAATGGTATTGCGGAACTGCACGGTTCAGAAGTAACTTCTGAAGGTATAACGCTAGGAGCAAATATTGGTCTGACCGAAGCAATGAATCTTTTTTATAAGCTTGCAAAAGACCAACCTAAAAGATTCAGTTATTGCCATACACTTGCAGATCATATTGACCTCATAGCCAATGTTCCAGTGAGAAATGTTAGTATCAATCCATATTCTTTTGATCATTGCTTGCTTTTTTAATGAGTCTTAAATTTTAAAACTACTTATTCAATACATAAAATTTAGAAAAATATAATATTTTTGATCTTTGAAATTTTATAGCTCATTGATTTAGGAAAAACAGCATTATTTTTCAATGCTAAAACTGGAAACATTGTTTGTTTAGTTAATAACATTCTTCCATTAGTAACTTAGATTATTAAAAAACCATATTTATAACACTTTATTAATTTCATAACTTATATTTTAAATGAGAAGTGTTAAAATATACCCTGGATTGCTGGAACTAGAAGAACAATTTATATAGCATATTGCTCAAACAACATTTTTGATCTTATGATCCATTTATATTACAGTTATGGATTTATTTAAAACTATAGTTATCTATCTTAAAAGCTATAACAAAATTAAAATATTTACTTTACCTATAAAATAAGTTCATGATAACTTTGCAAGATGAAAATAAAAAAGATATCCAATTTTTTCAGACTGGAACTTTTGCTGGAAATATCGCAATGAAACATGAACGGGAAGAATTTCCTTCCGATCTATTTTTATTTTGCGAAATGGCAGGAGCTGAATTATTAATAGGTTTGTAGTCATTGATCACTTGTTAATAATTGTTTAATAATAAAATGAATGTGTTTATAAATTATTGTACCTCAATTATGATTGTTTTTATTTTATATTTTTTAATATTATGATCACAGCTGATGGTATGGGTGAAGAGAACAGAATAGGATTTATGGAGTACTTGAAAACTGACATGAATAAAAAATTGATTGTGCAAATTTTCCTACCAAGTCTCGATGACAACTATTATGTAACAAGGTCCTACAAGGTACTATGTAAAACATATAAATTATTAATATTGAATTGATTATTGATATGATAAGTTGATTGACATATTATAATATATTGATGATTTTAATATTACTAACTGGCTTAGTTTAAATTAATAACTAATACTTACCTTACAGATAATGCCTAGAGCACAAAACGCTCATGCTTATGTAAATGCTGGTTTCAAAGTAAAAGTTGATAAAAAAAACAAATTTTTGGTGATGGAAAAGCCAACTATTTTATTTGGAGGAATAGAGCCTTCTTTTGTAAGTATCATTTTTGCTGATAAATATCAAATCTATTGAAAGTACAGTGTAATATTGGTTAACCAAACTTCAGTACTCTGAAAACTCCAGTAATCTGGACTCGTGTAAAAAATTAAGTTTTTTTGAGAAAACTCATTAATTTTGAATGACATGGATAATTGATGAATGGGTTGGAGGTTGTGAGGAGAATGAATTCACATATAAAACTGATGTGTTTTTTTTCACTTCAAATTTCCAATATACATATTTCCTTATAATCCGCTCCCACCTCACTGACAGAACCTTTAAAGTAAATCATAATCTAACCTACTCATCTCTCTTTCCTCAGTCCGCCGGTGTTCCTCAAGGTAGTATCTTAGGTCCCATTCTTTATACGGTTTATACATCTGGCATCCCAATCCACCCTAACACAGTCCTAACAACATACGCTGATGACACATGTATACTGTCTGTAAATAACGACCCAATTAATGCATCACAAACACTACAGAAACACATAACATCTATTGAAGAATGGTGTCAAAACTGGAGAATCAAAATAAATCCTGACAAATCCCATCAGATCACCTTTACGTCTCCGTTGTAAACCTCTACCCTCCTGTCCTACAGTATCCTTTCTAAATACTCCACTAATGCCTGTTGAACAGATTCAATACTTAGGGCTCCATCTTGACAAGAGACTTACTTGGAATCCACACACAAGACTGAAATGACAAGAAACTGCTCGTAGATTCCGATTGCTACAACACTTACTTGACAAACGCTCTAAACTTCCCATTCACTGCAAAATATTAGTATACACTATGATAATCAGACCAATTTGGACATATGAAATTGAGCTCTGGGGCTTACAATCCTTACAATCCAAAATCATACGTAAAATCCTTGATGCTCCTTATTACGTTACAAATAAACTCATTCACAAAAACCTTAACATCCCATTCGTTGCAGATTTGGCCCAAAACAGATATGCGTTTTTTTATTCCAAACTCCTTAACCATCCTAACCCATTAATTCTTAATCTTTCATCCTTAACAATCCCTGATAATCCTTCGAGGTGTCTGAAAAGAAGATGGCCACGGGACCTTCTAATTTAAATTAATGTTTGAAGTACTACCGATACTTCGGGTGGTTTCTTCCCCAGATTTTCAAGTGTATAAAATGTATACATAGATAATTGAATAAGTAGGTAAAATAACATAATTAAGGAAATAAAATAAAATAAATTTGTGGAGAAGAATTAAGAGTATTTATGAAACATACAACATATTTACTTATTGTATTATTTTGTACAGATGTAAATTACATTAAATAAATTTAAAAAAATATATTTCCAATAAAATTAAAAAAAAAAATTGAATAAATAAAAATAGTTATGTAAATTCATATTGTTGAATTTTTTTACACCATTTTTCCTAATACTTATTATTGTTGTTGGAATTAGTTGTTCGGATTACCGGTATTACACTGTATTTACAATTACTATGATTTCATTAAGTATCTATTATTTTAAACTGTCATGATATAAAAAAAAATAATAAATTGTATATAATTGCTTAGTGCTTTTACGTATAATTAATTTTAATTTCATAATACTGTTTTACTGCTACAGGTGAACACTAAATATTGTTTGAATCTTTTAAATTTACCCAGAATTATATATATTCATGATGTATTAAATTTAAAAATATATGACAGTGACTTTTTTTAAAATTAAGAATTAAAAAACCCAATGCCTGATTACTATTGTTTCAGCTCCATGCAGTGAAAACAGAGGACTATTTAACAGGTAATAATTTTTTTTTAAGAAATTAATAATACTTTTATTATGTTAATAAAACATCTAGGTTTCCAATATTATTTAGTAATCATAAATATTTAATCTTCTGATTTGTCATTTTTGAATTAAATTCTATCTTTAAATTAATTGATACATAATAAAAATAAATAATTCTTGCAGGTAAAAAATTATTGGATGAAATAACCCTGAAAGGAGCTCTTTCGGTTTTGGAATCAGAGTTGAAACCTGATCATATCCTTCCTGACGCAACGCCAGAATTCAGAACTGGCCTAGCTTTGTCACTGTTCTATAAGGTTAAAAAAAATTAATCTATATACAATATGGATTGCTACTGATAGGTTAACTCATAAATAAGATACTACAAGATTTAAGTTTGAAATAATTAAAAGCCTAATTTTAGTTATTATTTGACATTGCAGTTTATTCTTTCTCTGGCACCAGATCAAATTAGTGACAAGTATAAAAGTGGAGGTTCTCTACTTCAACGACCGGTATCTAAAGGTTTTCAAGATTTCCAGTCAGATTCGTCCCTATGGCCTCTGAATAAAGCTGTTCCTAAAATTGAAGCACTAACACAATGTGCAGGTATCTAGGATTTTAAAAAATTGAAAAAATATACTCATAAAAATAATTTAACATTTGTTTATGTTCTTATAGGAGAGGCAGAATACACAAATGATATTCCAGCATTTCCTGGCCAAGTGTGGGGCCAACTGGTTCTTTCAGAAAGGGCTAATGCCCTGGTTTCTAAAATTGATCCTTCTGAGGCACTAGTTAGTATATTTTTTTTCATCGGGGACGATTAATTTTAAACAAACTATACATTTTCTAGAACTATTAAAGACATAATTATTAATTTAATCAATAATTAATACAAAGGTTAAATATTTAATAATTTTGGCCTTTAGAATTCCTTTCAACCTCAATTTTTGTTTAATGGAATAAGAACATTTTTCTTTATTTAAGGAGCTATTCAGTTACATTTACATTCTCTTATTAAAATCCTTAGGAGCAACTGAAATTGACATTAGTCACAAACATTAACTGGTTTCATAAAGAAACAGAACTTTTAAACATGGAATATCTTAAAATACAGCACATTAATATTTAATTATCGCAGCTCCACAATCCTTTCTGAGCTCTGATCTCCCCAAAATCTTTTATCCTGAAACCGTCTTGTTCCTACACTCATGATTTTTTTTCCCTCAAAAGTTAAAAACATTAGCTCCTAAATCAATAAATTAGAAGTTCTAAAAAATAAATTATAATTCTCTAATGTTCCATTAAACAGAAAATTAGTCACAGGTTGCTCAGTTATGGCCATAGTAATAATACATCGAGTATTATTATTATAATTATTGGTATTATTATTATTATTATTTTTTAATCCAATGACATTTAACAGAAAACATATTGCAAAAAAATATTACAACTGGCATTTATTTACTAATTTATGTCAAGGATCCTGTTAAATGACCTTAATTATTCTGTTAATTAATATTTTGTTGATAAATATTTAATATTAGGTGATATCTAATGTGTAATAATTTATATTGTAAATGAATTTTCAGAAAATGTTTCTTTTACAAAAATTTGATTCTTAAACAAAAATTATATTGGAAAGAATAAATTTATTAATATGAACAAATATTGGTATTATTGTCTTATATCGAGAAGTGTAATAAATAAATGAATACTAAAACATAACAAATATAGGATCTTTCATGATTTTACATGTCTATAATCATTCATTAATATTTATAAACATAGTTGTTGGGAAGAGATTAGAACTCAATGAGCAGTAATAAAATAATTACGCAGTAAATTTTTATTATACAAGCTAGCATTTTGATCTAAATATGCTGTGAAGATAGCTCACATTTCTACGTTAAACATCAGTTTTTGTAATAACAAATTATTGAATGAGATCCAAACTGCATATTATCTATGATCTAGGAAATATCTATGAATATGATGAAGAGATCCAAAGTACTTGATAGGTGATTTGAAAATCAAAGATGATCAATCAAATGCTTTGATCTACATTATTATTCACTTTGTGAACTAAGGTTCCTAAGCACTAATAGACCATCTAAATGATTATAGATCCAGGCCCAACTGTGCATTCATCGCAGTATATATGACCATAGTACACGATATGGCATTTTGCTACCTTAGTTCTTTTATCACTTGATTTATTTGGAAACTCCCTTCATCCTTTCAGTAGTCCATTAACTTGACCTATGAGAACTGATATTGATCTACTTTTTGGTGGATTCTTCACAATCTGTTGCTGACTAATATGGTTGGTTTTAACTGAACCAAAAGAAACTAACATACGGGTTGGTTACCATCACCTCAGACTGTTTTAGACTTAACCAGGCCCATAGTGTAATCATTACGAAGTCAGAAAGGAGAAATTGTGTTGTATTTGATCAAGAGTTACTATGGTAAATTTTACACAGCATTTTATAAAAATAAATATTAAAACATGAAGGAGATGGTCAAAGAGTACAAAAAATAGTTAAAAACTATTTATTTGCCGACATTTTGCCCTATTTTGTAGAGACTAAAAGAACCACCCATCTGCTCCAGCTGAAAGATATCAAAACAGTGACTACAAAGCGGAAGTATACAGATAGAGTGGAGGGGAGATGACTGTTAATGGTTTTTCTATACTGAAAAAGATAAAAAATATGATAATAATGCTAACTATAAGAATTATATAATTTTGGAAATATAAATATAAATAAAATGATAGAATATGTAACTAATATTAAAAAAAATACTGATAGAAAATATAGCTAGGAAAATACAAAGAATACAACATAGATATAATACAATAAATATAAAAGAAGTAAGTAAAGAACTATTTTTTGTTCTCTTTGACTGCACCTCCAACCATTTAATTCATATTTTGAAAATA
>NW_027112336.1:159558-165606 GCF_000696795.3 Halyomorpha halys | reverse complement strand
GTTAAATAGATTAACAAATTTTATTATTTAGCATTTTATTAATATTAGATATAAATGTAAATTTATCATTACAGAAATTACCGGGAGTCATAGCTTTTTTTTCGGCAAAAGATATTCCTGGAAAGAATTCATTTATTCAACCTCAATCTATAAACTATATGGAAGATGAGCGGGTAATTATAAAATTAGTTAGTAACATTGGAGTTTTAAAATAATTTTTTCAAAATATTTTACTATATATTGTGTTTTATAAGGTTTTCGTAGACGGAAGGGCAAAATATGCAGGTGAAGCTGTAGGTGTGATAATTGCTGAAAGCCACGCATTAGCTATCAAAGCTGCAAAGCTTGTGAAAATAGAATACACAGATCAAGGAAAAATTTTGATTGACATGAGAGAAATCATAAATGGCGGTTTAAAAGAAAGAATCAAAGAATATGCTAAATTAACTCCAAAAGACCAAGGAAGTTAGTATAATTAAAAAAATAAAAATTATAGAATAATGAATCACTATTATAACAATACATGCTATAACTGTATAAATTAAAATGTACTTTTTATATGAAAATAATTATGTTAGATGGATTTTCTGAGTAATTACACCTACCTTAAGAAATATTTTTTTAAATTTCTAGAAGAGGTAAAGCATACTGTCAAAGGCACATGGGATCTGAAGACACAGTACCATTATACAATGGAAACTCAAACATGCATTGCAGTTCCGACTGAGGATCACTTAGAGGTCTATCCTGCATCTCAATGGCCTGCCACTGCTCAGGAAGCAATCAGTATAGTACTTAATGTTCCAGAAAATGCGTGAGATTCTTTTCACAAATAAAAAAAAATATTAACTAATTTAGTTTCAAGGATATATTTTATTTTTACTTATACACATGGCAAGAATGATAGGATGAATCCACTTCAATGCCATTGTTTAATCCAAGTATTCCTTGGTATAAAATGTTGGGGGATATTACCCAAATTAATTATAATTTGTTGGTAAGCTGATATGAATGGTGTGGACTGTATTTATAATGGGGAAATAATAAATTAATCATGGTGAAAAGTGAAAATAAAACCTCCATTCTTGAATGATTTATAACACAACTGATTATATGTGGATTAAGCTAAAAGGGTTTACAATATGGATTAGTTAGGTTAGTATTTAAATTGATTGAAATGAGGTTACATGGAATAATAGAAGATATTGCAATTTACTGGGTAGTTGATTGATAATGATAGATTAGTGTTTTGATGAAGCTTTAAGACTGGTTCTTCTCTTCTACTATGTTCTTCTCCCTCCCTCATCCTGCCTTTGTTCCTTTGCCTAGGTTTGGTGAAGAATCACTAACTCATCATGACTGTTGAACATGAACAAAATAATGTGTGACTGGGTGGACTGTTCACTCTTTTAAACTGTACAGACCAATTTGGTGCAGAAACCCTACTTCATGTGTTTGCCACTAGATGGCAGCATCTTGAATTCCTATTCAAAATGTGAGAGTGGTTC
The DNA here is from genome assembly GCF_000696795.3 of Halyomorpha halys. Taxonomy (NCBI): domain Eukaryota; kingdom Metazoa; phylum Arthropoda; class Insecta; order Hemiptera; family Pentatomidae; genus Halyomorpha; species Halyomorpha halys. Next base: position 164,098 of record NW_027112336.1, on the reverse strand, counting down.
TTCCTTAAACAGCAGTCAATTTTTAATGTAAGTGCCATTAAGAATAGTGTGTTATGGAATAGGTGTTAAATCAAACCTTCATCATAGTTTGTGTGGCAATCCATCACTGGGTCTGGGCTACCTCCGAGAGTCTCCATCAGCTCGCTCAGACCTGTGAAGCAGCTGTTTAGTCCTCATTTATAAGTTATTGAGTCCATAGACATCCCACCTAGCCATCTTGTCCTGTACAGTTCATCTGACATGAGTATTATGAAAATTCTGTAATAATCAGGCTTCCGATCTTAATGAACTTAACCATGACTGGTTATCTGTGGACAAGACAGATTGCAGGCAAGCACGGAAGGTTGACAGGAAAGAAAGTGGTGAGGGTTGGTGGTTAAATAATATGTTATGTTTGAAAGTAATGTTGAAGTTAAGAGTATTTGCAAATAATAATATAAGTTTTAGCCTTGTTGAAGCCCCACAATGTGGGATGAAACATTGGCTCAAATTAAATAGTTTAATCAATTCTTTGACCGCACCTAGACCATCTTTCTTTTATTATTACAGACGGTCAATAATTGATTCCAGTTGCTTTCTTTCATTTGCTTCCTACCTTAAGAACTGATATTTCCTATGTTCTAGAATGTAGAGAGTAATATTTGAATTGCCTACATACAGTGCATATAGTGTATAACATACTGAAGGAACATAGTTCAAATTATAGTTTGACACTTTAAATTTTATTAAATAGTCTAAAAATTGAAGAAAAAGAAATTGTCAGGTAAGGAACCATGATTGAACAAGTGCTCAACTAAAAATGAATATCTGATTTTACTTTGAGGATAAAGCTGGTAATTGGAGCTTACTAATGATCTCATGGTCTTTTAAGAATATTGTAACATTAATAAACTAGTGTTTTTTTTTGGGGGGGGGGCTGTTGCTTGACTGATTAATTTGTCAGTACCTAATATTCATCTAAAAAAATTTTATATCTGAACTCTATCAACTAATTTTTTTTTTTATTTCATAGCATTGATTTGCGAGTAAGAAGATTAGGGGGTGGGTACGGTGCAAAGATTTCAAGAGCTAACCATGTCGCAGCTACAACTGCTCTTTGTGCCCATCTCCTTCATCGCCCTGTAAGAATGGTTCTCAATTTAGAAACAAATATGGAATGGACTGGTAAAAGATTTCCAGTTTACAGTAATTATGAGGCAAGTATTAGGAGTCATATTTACTATAGTTCGTTTGCTAGGAGAATGTTGCTAAAAGATCCCCCACTACCTACCAAACTTGGCCAAATATATCTGCTCTTCCTTGATTCTTTTTTTTTTTTTTAAGGAGACTTTCATTGTTCACTGTCATTAAACCATTCTAAGTTTTAGAATCTGTAAATTATTTGGGTTAAATATAGAAGGAAATTGGATAGTCATCCCTCACTACTCAGCGGCATTCTCTGGGCGAGCAGATTATAGTTCAAATTCCATATATTTAAAAATTATTAAAATTAAAATTTATAAGCAGTGCTGTTATCTAAAAAAAAATCATCAATGAATTTTCAATAAATTAAAAACTAAAAGTTTTAATTAACTATATGGAATAATAAGTTAAATAGATTAACAAATTTTATTATTTAGCATGTTTTTTAAGTGAAGTATCCTTTATTTTTTAATTTTAATATGTAGTAATGACATAAACAATTAAAATTTCTGAATAGGTGGGAGTAGATGATAATGGAAAAATTCAGTTCTTAAAGGGAGCTATGTACCAAGATGATGGGTATTGTCCAAATGATTCTTCAATTGGTGCCACAGTTCATCATGTACGTAATGTTTATGATGCATCAAGATGGGATATAATTGGTTATGGAGTCACAACTGATTCTGCTTGCAACACATGGTGTCGTGCACCAGGTCAGTTTAAGATTTGTGATAAGAAATAATAATTTGTTTTTATGTACATATACATTTAAACATTTGTCACTATTTCAAAATGTTATATGTTACATTTAAAAAAATCCATACATTAGGGTGTTAAGATGCAAAAATGAGATCATATATTTTTTATTACATATTATTTTGGGTGACTGAATGGCTTATTGGTATAAATATTGTTGAAGCTAAATGTACACAGAATTGTAAAACAATAAGTTATTAATAGTTTAATAATTTACATCTTTACAACATATCATATTTTACAATAATGTAATGATAGTTGACAGTGAATACTACATGAGAACATGGTTGGGGTTGCGGTCAGTGAAGAAACCACACCCACAACCATCTTCTTTTCATATTGTATTTTAGCCATTGAATTTTTTTTAAATCAAGAGGTTGACACATGCTCAACTGAATTAAATTATTGAGGCCATATAGGAACAGTTACATTTCTATATGGACATCATGCTCTCGATTCTTGGCAAGATTAAAGCAGTATAGTTTAAACTGTCAAGGAGTTAGGAAATACTAATTCAGAGGAATAAATTTGAGACGGCTGATGGGGCAAATATGAAATAGCTACTGAGGTAAATATGAGTCCAAATGTAATTTTTAAATTTTAGAAGGGCATGTATAAATGCGAGTATGGAAGATATGATAAAATTACCTGCCCCAGCATTCTATGGAGGAATTAGCAGAGTTTTTCAACTATTGGTTGCTGTTAATTTTGATACATTTGATGTAAAAAAAATTTCAAATGATTTATAAAAGAAGTTTCTTAATTTTTTAATGTTCTGGTGCGATACAAATTTTTGTTTATATTTCCTGATTACTTTTTTTTTTCAAAAATTAATAAAACAATGCTACATTTTGACATAAATTAATTGTCTTGATACTAACTCAGCTTTTTGCAACACTTGACCCAATGGAATAGTTTATGCGTTAATTATTTATAGTATTATTGATAATATAGATTTTGTTTTAATATTTTGAAAACATCCACTTATATGTTAAATTAAAGAAAGAGGGTGGGGTAAAATAGAACTGTTAAGTTAACGTACTTCTGCTTGAATGTATAGCATAGCAATTCTGTATTTAAACAGGATATTATCATGGATTATATCTTGAAAATCATATTTACCATAGTCAAAATTCATTATATTAAAGGAACCTTTTGATGTCTATAAACATTTTTAGGTTCAACTGAGGCGATCGCATTCATTGAAACAATTATGGAGCACATAGCAAATGCTACAGGAAAAGACTCAATTTCAGTCAGAATTGCTAACATGGACCCTTCTGACCCAATTATTCCTTTGATTAATGATTTGAGACAAAGTTCGGAATATGACACAAGACTTAAAGAAATTGAAAACTACAATGCGGTAATTCTTTTAATAAATAAAAAATTATCAATATTGTAGTAATGTTGAAAGTAAAATGAAACTTTTGTGATGAAATGGCTTCATAACAATTCATTTATCCTTATAGCAAAATCGTTGGAAAAAACGTGGTATCTCTCTCGTTCCTATGAATTATCCATTCGGTTTCTGGGGAAGCTTCTATGGTATGGTATCAATTTATGGCATGGATGGGTCAGTTGCTATTAGTCATGGAGCGATTGAAATGGGTCAAGGTGTAAACACTAAGGTAATTAAAATACAAATCTATATCAATTACTAACAAAATCTAAAATTTCTTTGAATATTTACATAGTGATTTTAATTTATAGGCAGCTCAGGTAGCTGCTCATATTCTAGGGGTAGAACTTGAATCAATCACTGTGAAACCAACTATATCTGTAGTTTCACCAAACAACGCATCTACAGGTGGAAGTCTTGGAAGTGAAGCTATTTGTTATGTAAGTAAATATCATGATCAAATATGATAATAACTATAATAGCTAAAAATATCAAATTATTAAAAAACTCAATTTGCAATTTATCAAAAGATAGTTTATGAAAACCGTCATAAATTATTTTTGAGGAATAATAAAATAAGATCTAGTAATGAATGATAGCTAGGAAGAGAGAGAAAAAAGCAACTATAATACCCTATTAATTTTTTTATTTAGGCAGTCAAAGTTTGCTGTGAAGAACTGAATAAAAGGCTACAACCAATTAAGGATAAACTGGGAAGTTCAGCTAGCTGGATAGAAGTTTGTAATGCAGCTTACCAACAAAACATTAATCTCAATTATACCCACATGTCAGTAACATTAATTAATTTCAAATTATTTCAATTTTTTGCACTTTACTCAAATTTATTTAATTTTTCATACTTAAAATTGGCATTTCTATTAATATTTCACCAGAATGTCTTATCTCACTCTAATAAGGTTACAGGCCAAATTATATTGACAGTAGTGATGCAGCTAAGGTCAATGGTACAATTGATGCATTCATAATTTTCTCCTAGCATCACTGTTGTACTATAGTGGCGATAAATAGCTTTCTCAATCATCACTCTTGTTCTATAGTTGTGATTCATAGCTTTCTCAATCATCACTCTTGTACTATAGTGGTGATAGCTTTCTCAATCATCACTCTTGTACTATAGTGGCGATAGATATCTCAATCATCACTATTGTACTATAGTAGTGATAGCTTTCTCAATCTTTC
>NW_027112336.1:151583-154758 GCF_000696795.3 Halyomorpha halys | reverse complement strand
ACTTATTTTTGGATAATTGCCTTCAGCGATTATCCTGGCATCCCGATTAAATCTCAAGGCAGTACATAGCAATATAATACAATAAATATAAAAGAAGTAAAGTTTATTAGTAAGTAAAGATTATTAAATATAATGGAGAAGACCTAAACTTAAAATAATTAAATAATGATAACAAACTTTTTTTGTAATGATTGTGACAAAACTGTCTGTACACTTCCGCTTTTTCATCACTCGCTCGATTCTTTCTTGACTTCCTTAATTTTCCGTTTTTTTAGTGTGTTAAAATTTGTTTTTAACTCTTTCATTTCTATTTTTAAGTCTCTTGTTCATTTTGAATCTAATAGTTTATGTAATTTTTTTATATATACTTATTAAAGTACCTCTTCTTTTTATTTCTTTTTGTCCATTTTTATATAATTTTCTTTTCACTTATATTTACATAATTTTTAACCTTACCTTAGTTTACTTTTTTGTATCTTATTATCCTACATTGTAAAAATATTTTTAGTTGTTTTTGTATCTTTTTTAGCCCTGATGAAGCTCTTATAAGTGGAGAAAAACGTTGGCAAAAAAATAGTCGTTAACTATTTCAGTTCCTTTCTGACCCTTACAAATATTCCCCCATAAATCTTCTCCATATTTTAAAACAATATTATGTATTATTTTAAAGAAGAACATGTATATAATGTAAAAATAATAATGATATAAATATAAATATTTCAATAAAAAAAATATTTATTTTTTAAGAAAGATATTTATATTTTAAGAAAATATACTTACTTTATTTTTTAATAAAGGTCATAAATTAACTTATATATTAAAATATTAAATATAATCTTTTTTTGCACGTTGCATGAAGATTATTTACAAAACTGGCTTATCCACTTTCTTCATAAAATGTTTTTATTTTATTTCCACAAATTCTTAATACACTCAGCACCCCCAAGCTATGCCAACTTGATCAAAAGCATCTCTATTCAGAGTAAAAATTGAGATTTAAAAAAACTCATAGATGATCTTTGTGACAAATAGGGCAAAATCAGAATTATTGTATCTTCCTATAACTGTAACCGGTTTTGAAATTAGTCCTCAATCATATATGTATAATCTGTATGTGTATATCAGGTTTTGAGATAGAACATTATTAATTTGGTATCAAACTCAATGTGAGATAACTTAAAGATGTATTATATATTATGTTGTATTTTTAATAACAAATGGTTATGTTTTGATACTATAGATTAGAATTTTTATTGAATAAAATTTTACTAATTTAAATAATCAATTTTATTTTGAAACAGAAAACCTATAATACTCAATGAAAAGGAAGTTTTTTCTTTTGAATCTTAGATGATTTGTCAACATTTTTTAGGTTGCAATTAAAAAACCTAAGTCTCAATTCATGGTGAAGGTAAGTCCATGATAACATATGGCTACCATTTTGAACTAGCACCTTGTGATCACTTATTAGGTTAATATTAGAGAAAAAGTCTTCTATCTGGATTTTTAGTTTTGATATTTCTCATATAGTATGGAACGAGGCAAAACTTTTTACATGTAAGCCACTAGAGCATATTTTAAAACCAAATTTTTCGTATGTTATATAAATATTTGTTTAAAACCGATAGTTCTCTGAACTTTACAATGGTGTATTAAGTTTTGATAAAAAAACAGAAAAGAGGTTTTCACCCTTTTACTATCAAAGTGAAAATCAACCATCACACAAGGGATTCTAACACTATAGATCTTAACCTCCTGCCAAAATCCTACCAGCTCCTAATAAGATCTTATATCTTGTAATTTATTCTAAGAATGAATTTGGAATCGATTGGGAAGAATGCAGCTTATTTAACCAACACTTTTGGAAGTTTATTATAGGTTTTTAATAAGTTACAAGAAGAAGGTAAAAAATTACAATTGCAACCATTCACATTATGACAAAATTTTGTAGGATAAATATGAGCTTTGGCATTTTATTTTCTATATTGAAAATCTAGGCAGCCATTTCAGAATTTTCTGGAATATTAGATGTTGGGCAGACATCAATACCTAAAATCAATAAAAATAAATAAATACACATAATAAAACAAGAAACAAACAGTTAATAATCATTTAAAATCTTTTTAACAACAAAATGCAAAAAGTGTATTAATCCTAAATAAAAAACAATACCATATTATAAATACAAATGATTGACTGTGCATTCAAATTATGAAGGAGATGGTCGGGGATATGGTAAAAAAAGTACAAACAAAGTTAACAATCATTTAATTGCTACCATTTTGCCCCACGATGTTGAACTTTATCAGAGCTGTTTCGTCATCTGCCCCCATACCTGGTCAGGGTATCCTTCTACGGACCTTTTAGGGCATCCCTGGATATGAAAACATCTGTGTTAAGTTTGCCACATTATCAGAGTCCCCAGAGAAAATTATATTGGCTAACCTTTAAATGTTGTAACAAAGATGACAGGTTTGATGAGGGACCGGAATCAAATTAAGTAGGTGCAGGCCCTTCCTGGACATGTCAAACTTTCTCACCCACTCTCGGGCCTGAGGAGGGGGACGCCTACCTCGGGAGCGTTCAGTCACCGATGGCCAATGAAAAATGAGATTCAAAAATAAGGTAACGCCCCAAAAGGGAAGTGGGAGAAAAGGATTAGGGCAACGAGATCAGGAAAAGGAACAGTCAAGAGGAACGCTTAGACGAGAGAGGACAACGCTTGAGAGAGCAGCAGAAGCCGGAGCGGAGCAAGATGCACTTCGACCAGACGAAGTCATAAGAAGGGCCACGAGACCTGAACATCTCTTATGAACAAGACGACACATACGGAACTACATCCCACAGCATAAGCAGCTATAAGTATAAAGTAAATAATAAGTAATAATGTAATAACCGATATTTTATCGCAACGATTTATTCGAATCATTACAACCATTTTAATTACAGTAATAAATTGTAAATAAATAGTTAATCGCTTTATGTAGTTGATATACTATAAACTATTATATATAACCGAATATACCACCCTTTATTATACAATATAATTAATGGTAACAACATTTTTCTAAATATAAAGGTATTTAATTGGTAAACTGGTAAACACACAAATAGCCTTTGGAAAAGAATCCAATCATAATAATAGTTTTTTAGGACTCAATATATAATTAATTAA